>NC_134098.1:109960340-110109511 GCF_000715075.1 Nicotiana tabacum | reverse complement strand
ATTGGATATGATAATAAGTATACGAGGCATATTATAAGTGATGTGGGGTCTAAGGAGATCCCTAAGTCCAAGTCAAGTTGGAAATTTCATGATAGACTAAAGTTTCAAATGGGTACGCACAAGACCAAACTTTGGACGAGCATATCTACATATATATATATCTAAATATATATATAAGGTTTTATGTGATGAACAACCTATCATATGAAAGGTCTTTGAGTCTAGTTTCTAACACTTTAAACCGTTTGTCATTTGGACATTCCTACAAGACGTTATGACCAAATTACCAAAGCCTGGCGGAGGAGCCTGAGGATGCGAAGCATCCGAGGCCGCGTCCGAATGAGAGGCTGGCAGTGAAGTGCTGCCATAGCGTCCAGGTCCGCATCCGAGCTTCAAGAAGGTGTGAGATCGGGTAAAGAGGGTATTTTGTGTATTTGGGGGTTAGGGTTCTTGAAGTGAAGGGGCAATTTTGAGCTCAAATCAAGTCCAATTGACCAAGGTAAGTTGTTAATGATATTTTGGGTTGATTATTGCTCAATATACATGAGTTCTAACATCATTCTTACATCCAAATACAAGATTTCATTATCAAATCCTCAAGAACACAAAAATCACCTAAGTTGTGATTTTTCAAGATTGATCTACTGGAGGTAATTCCAATGCTTCAAACTCGTTTATTATGAGTAGTTAGAAGTATTTGAAGCATTTGTTATAAGTTTTAATGGTTGAAAGATTGGATTATAAAATTGTAGTTCATGGCATGAATAGTACTTTTGAGAAAATAAGAGAGAAGATGAATGGTAATCTTGGCGATGAAATTTATGAATACAATGAATCTATGGGATTTGTTACTAATATTAGTATCATTGGATGTTGTTATTGTATATTGAAGTTGATTAGTGTAGTGCATCGTTGTAGTATCAATAAGGGGAGAATTTGATGTATGTTGGCTAAACTTTCTCTTTTGGAATTGAATTCCATAATGTTTCCATGAGTTTGAAAGTATTGGTTGCGTATTAACATGTTGTGCCTTTGAATCGTATTTCAAATGAAAGCTAGTATGCCAAATTGTGTGAGAAAATCTCAATATTCTTAAGACTCTTAATTGCTCATATGTGTACCTAAAGTCTTGATTGGGAATGTCTTATTGTTGATAACCTATAAAGATGGTTGGAAATGAAATCAGTGAAATGAGGGATATAAAGTGTGGCCAACGTGCCAATAGTGAAAGTTATACTTGTGACCAATGGTGCCAATGAAATGAAATAATGTGAGAAAGATTATGAAATGAGCTTTGACTCAACTATTCCAATATTGACTTCGACAATATAATCGGCTAAAAGTTATGAACTCAAGTGATGCCCATAGGTGGCTGTTTTAGCTAATGCTATGCTTTGTAAGTAATTTTCAGTGTGTCTTGCGTTCTTACATATTCGTGAGTGGAAATTGTGTATGATTTTAACTTGTGCTTCGATTTCCAATCATTTTACTCCATTTATTGGAAAGAAATCGATTGTGTTTAAAGCCTTCATTACTAATGAAATTAAAGTTGTGATTTCCAGAATATTCTACTTGTTGAAAATTATGATGATAATCTATGAAAGGGAAGAAATGAAAGAATAGAATATGAAATACGGCCATTGCGCCATGAATAAAGAAACATATGTATGGCCAAGAGAGCCAATGGAATAATAAGGATGTAAGTGGTTGAAAGTACAGATTAGATGATTTGTGGTATGAAAGGTTATGAGATGAAACCCTATGGACGGTCTATGAAATGCATAGGTACATTGTGATATGAAATCCTGTGGACGGTCTATGAAACACATAGGTACATTGTGATATGAAATCTTGTGGACGGTCTATGAACGCATAGGTGCATTGTGATATGAAATCTTGTCGACGATATATGAACTCATAGGTACATTGCGATATGAAATCCTGTGGACGGTCTATGAAACGCATATGTACATTATGTTATGAAATCCATTGTGATATGAATTCCTGTGGACGGTCTATGAAACGCATAGGTGCATTGTGATATGAAATTATGTGGACGGTCCATGAACGCATAGGTACATTCTATTATGAAATCCATTGTGATATGATATCTTTTGGACGGTGTATTAAATACATAGGTGCATTGTGCATGAAAGGTATATGTGTACGGTATGAATAGACACTATGGACGGTCTATGAAACGCATAAGTGTATAATATGATATGTGAACACTAAGTACAGTCTAATGAGACACATTATTAATGCAGACAATAGGTGCCCCTTTTGTTGTCCTTGTTTGTACAGGTTGTTTCAATTACATTATATTATGTGTTCTACATATAGATCATATGGGCATTCTATTTTGGAAGAGGATTTCTAGCTATACATACTAGTGCTATTCGACAGTAGTAACGCCCATTTTGCCGGGGGCTCTGCATCTTTAATGGATGTTGGTGGTTCTACAGCAGGTGGCATTGATCAGTGATAGCAGTACACTCTTTTCAGCTGATTTGGTGAGCCCCACTTCATTTCGGGATCATGTATCTTTTGTTTCTCATGTACTTTGTGGTTGAGCTATAGCCGGGGCCTTGCTGCCGGTATTTTCATATTACTCTTCAGTTGTACTTAGAGGCTCCGTAGACAGGTTGTGGGTGGTATTTGATGTTGGGAGTTGGATTAGAACTGTTGGTATTTGGTAACATTTTTTTCATTAAATCTATAAACTCGTACTATTTTAGAAATATTGAGTGATGTTGTTAATGAGAATGAAATGGAAACAGTTAATGAAATCTCTTCAGTATTTGATTAACGAAGCACATCTCCTCTTTATTCACGGATGAAGAGGAGAGCCGCTCCTCGATTTTAGGGAGTGACAAAGAGCAGCTCTACTCATACTTCTGCTTATGGAAAGACAAAAGAAGCACCCTATAAAACATGCAATATCTCTTATTAAGCCCTTGTTAGCATATCAGGTGCCATTGAACATAGTCCAGGGAAAGTATCTATCTATAGTGATAGTGATCCATCGCCTTGACTTGAGTCTCCACCATATTTATTTCCTTCCCGCTTGTATCGGTTGGTTAGGCTAGGCCGGTTAGAACCTCTCCGCAGTTCTCGATTCTAATTGAACTAGGGAGGATCGGTATTGCTGGGGGGGGATTGTTCTTCCTCGGCTAGCTTGTTAACCATGGTCTCTTGAATGTTTCATTCTTTTACCAACTCTCCCAGCCAACAACCTGCTAACCCTAAGCTTGAAAGCACCTCGGTAACATCTAAGTCCCTATTCTATTGTTTTATTTGGGTCTGAAAGAAAAAGATCTGCCTTTTGCGGAAAAATCGCTTGAAAGCACGGGATGGGCCTTCCCTTCCTTTACGTCATCCACCGTCCTATCCTATCCGCTCTCCCCAAATCTCTACTCGTAATTTGGAGAAGAAAGATAAGGAAATCCAATTAGAGATAAGCTACCCATGAGTATCCAGGCATAGGTAAAAGGGAACGAGGAGGCAAGCCCCCCCCCATGTTGTTCTCTTTTTCTCCTTGAGTCGGATGAATCAAGGTTCCAACCCTTCCAAAAGTGATAGGTATGTGTTGTTTCTTGGCACTCTCTTAGACTGTCTACCCCTTTATACCCGGGTATAAAAGCCAGAAAGAAAGTAGCTTCTTTGATATGGTTTAGCAAATAGGAATCCCAGTAATACAGTAAACATTGGAAGAACATAGGAATATGGGTTCATATGGGAATGAAAAAAGGGCATGATAGGCTAGTTTTATTCCAAGCCAGGCAGCAGGGAGTGAAAATGGCAAGTTGAATGGTCTAGTTCCATTTAGTAGCCCAAATCCGCCCCTTTAACATGCAAGTAAGCTTTAGCTATTATGCTTTGAAACAACCCATAGGCTTACTTTGAAGTAGGAGCTTGAACTCGAGTATTAGAATGAGTCTTGTTAGGTTTTCCCCGGGGGAAGGCTCCCCCAACCCCAGTGAGTCAAGTCTTGCCCTGCCTTGAACTAGAACTTGGAAACCAGGACACATAATTATAAGAGAGTAGCTGCCAAAACAAGCTCCCTAAGGTCGCACCTAATATCCGAATGAATCGCTAGAACTAACTGCATACTTGAAGTTAGCTTGTGTGCGCGTAGCGTTATCTTATCTTTGAATACTTCGTTTAGGCGGCTAGAGAGATGTTATTTGTGTGGTCCGTTCTAGTGACAGCATTTCAATTCTATTGTATTTATGTAGGAGCCGTTATTTTTGCTTTGTTTGCCGGATTGGTATGCTTTCTTTTCTAAAAACCCTTCTCTCATAGGACGTTACATTTCAGGCCATTTACGATCTTTTAAAGGGCCTTATATTAAAAAGTATAAAGAAAGACAAGATTATTCTTGTGGAGAAAAGCCTACTTACTTGCTCTTGATACTTTTAATTTAAGTGCAAGTCGGTCTAGCTTCTTACTCTTTCACCTTGCAAAGAAGTCGAAATAGAAAGGGGTAGGAAAGATCCCATGTACCTTGTTCAAGTTGCGGATCTCCTTCATTAGCTTTGAGTTCATTGTTGTTCTTCTGGTTTATTTTAAAAGGGGTCGTGGGGGAAAAGCCCCAGCCCCCCTACATGCATTAAGCGACGACGGCTCAAATGAAGCAAATCTTTTCTCATAAGAGAATAGAAAATCACAAGAAAGATTTGATCAAAAGTGACTAAAAAAGAGGCGGTCGAGAAGGAATGAGTGGAAACTAGGTTGATTGAGTGGAATTTATAAATTAGGAAAGATAAGACAGAATCTTACCAATCTATATCAAAGTTACCAACAGTGAAAGGCTGCCCCTGTCTGTTAGAGAGTGACAGAGAGAAAATTTCAGTTGGGAGCCATTCTTTTGCAGCTAGGAGACATTGTTGTTATGTTTTCCAGTTATGAGCCATTGTTGTGTGGTCCCTTTCGTGTGGTTCCTTCTTTTCTTTATTTGATGATTTAAAGGCGACATCTCTTTTCACCAAGGAATTGGAGCTTAGAGCTATGAGCTATAACACATACGCAAGAATGAAGAATGCCTTAATGGATGGTACGCTAAGGAAGGGGAGTTGCTTGCTTGTTTGGCGTGTTGGGAACCGGGATATTTAAAGCTACCATTTATTGAAGAAAGAGAACCTGGGCCCAGGTCTTGGTGTATTTTGACATGATTCTCAATACGCTGTCTAAACTAGGAAAGTTAGTAAGGAAAGGTGGGACAAAGAAAGCTCTACTTCGGGTAGCTGGGTGCATCAACCTCTTTCTTTCACATGAGAGGGAACAATACTTAAGGAGCTCGGGCTACTCAACCGATAGGAATAGGGGCTTGCTTCCACAAATGAAAGAGAATCTGTAGCAGGATCGGAAATAGAAAAATATTGAGGAGCAGGGTAAAACCATTCTCAGAAGGAGCAGGTTTAGCGGTCAGTAAGAAACTCCTCAATCAACATGAATGAGACCTTTCATGGAAGTCTTAGTTGGACTCTACACCGCTATGCACCTTACGTCGATCTACATGATAACAAGGCATTTCTTCCTCATGAAGAAGGAGTAGAGACCTAGCTTTCATCTGTCTATTAAAATGTAATGATATACCTTTTGTCCTTGAGAATCAGCTGGGTATAGCGGAAAAGAGTTTGACGATCTAGTGTAATATCACATAAGATGGGTACTCCCGATATTGTCCTGGGAATTTTAAGTATATATAGTAGCGTACTGGACTCCATCTATATAAGTAGATGCATTCAAGAATCACTTGACAGTTCTTATTTCAATTTTCCGTCTCTCGTCTTGTTAACTGACTTAACCATAATACTTATCCAAAGATAGGACAAGTTGAAAGATATTCGGTAGTTACACTTTCTGTCTCGAGTAAGAAAGTGAGTTTATAGTGCTATACAAAGAACCTTAGATAAGGGGATTCCTCCCATTGACTGAAGTTCAGATTCAACCTTCCACACAAGGCAATCTTGTGATAGAAGGGAAAAGGTAGAGAACAACCTATTCTATGGCACAAGATGCACTAGTATTGCAAAGACAGGAATGAGTTCACAACATTCGAATAAGCTACGCGACCGACTAAAGCTAAAAGGAGAAAGGGAGATGACTCTAGTTGTTGAGTACCCTAAGGAAGGTACCAGATCAACTTCTAGTTGTAGCGGATCTTACTTACATCGGTTCTAGCGCTTTCTCTTGATTCTATTTTTGAAAGATCTTTCCTTGCTGAGGAATGCCCGGTTTAACCAGAATTATCTTGTTAGCTTTTAGAGTCATCCCAAGATCTTTGGCTTATGCCATGTGCTCCAAACTTGAACTTAACTTCCTTTTTTCACCAACATCCGCTTCTCACTCAAGAAACTGGTGAAAGTCGTTTCCCTTTGCTGCAGCATTCACAGTCCCACTCCTCCTCAGACCAGACTGGGCTGCATTGCCGTACCTTCATACCTTCGCCCTGATGTCCTGTCTTAAGGTTCCACTGAGCTACTTTGTTAAAGCAGACTTTTGCTCATCGTCTGCGTCTTTGGTCGAAAGCTATTTCTTTTATGATTCCTTCTCTCACTTCTTGAAGACATTCTTTTTCATTCAATAGCGCCTCTCTTATATGAGAAGGAGCTTTCTTCACCCCTCCGTACGACAGGCCCTTCTTGAAGAGTGCCCTTTCCCCAGCCTCCAATCATCTCAGAAGAGAAGACTAAGCTTAGACGAATTGCAGTCCGCCCCGGCCCCTCTTTAGTGACTTTAGTCAGGAAAGGGAATAGAGCAATAAATAGAGCTTAAGCTTAGATCTGTAGATGGAACTTCAAACTTTTGGATAGGCCTGAGAAAGCCTAGACCAAAGGTGCCTAATAGCCTAGCCAGACTAATTGGGTATGGAATACCATCCTCAACGAAGCCAGTAAGCAAGCCCAAGTCCATGCAAGAAGTCCCAATGGATCTATTCAAATTCAAAGCCCATCAAAGACTCTCCTACATGAAAGGATTTGAGTCCATCCAAACGATATTAAGCAAAATCCTATTCTGGAAAGAATGGCAAAATAAGGGATTTAAGTCTCCTCAGAGATTTCATATCTCTCCCACATGTGATTCATCCTAACAACTATCGATTAGGTTAAAAAAGTACCCCTACAGATGCAAAAAACTAATTAAAGGGGCAAAAGATACGAAGGCCAAAGCATTGACTGAAGAGGGGGGTAAGGAGATATTCGCCTTTGACTTCTTCTCCGCCTATTGACTGCTACTCGGCTAGATACTCCTATTTCTTATTCGTAGATCATAGATTAAGATGTTATTAGGTAAGGAAAGTCAGTCCTTTCATTCCTTCCTAAGAATAGATCCCCAATAGCTCGCAGATGAGGAATTCTTCTACTACGACCCTTAGACGAGCTAATCAGTCCTGCTTTGCCAAACAATTCCTCCCCAATCTTCTATTTATTGACTTTTGGGGTAAGAAACATCCAATTCCATGTCTTAAGCATGATTAGGGCTAAGGGGAAGGATTACAGCTAGATAGTAGGTGGTGGGGGAAAGCTAGCTGAAGATGCATAGAATGCCCTGTTAGGGAAAAGCCGATTCGCCACTTCAAGAAAGTATTTTCGAACTAATGCCGCATCTTCTACTTCTACAAGGCAGGTGCAAAAGGAAAAGGAGTAAGGGCTTAGGAAGGTAGCCTAGTGGAAGCAACAATCCCTATTTCGCATAGCCCTTTATTGGGTAAAGTGAAATAGAATAGGCGGGTTGACATTCCATTAGAATAACCGTTGTTTTCTCTTTCCTGCTCTCCCCTGCTATAGAATCCGGCCTTAGTTGAATACTCCTTGCTATTGAATCTGATGCTCTAGAGGAAGGCTATGAAATTTTTAATGTATCGAATGCCATGCCATGGTTGGCTCTTGGTGAAGGAAGGAGAGTGATTGGCATGAAGTAGGGCAGAAACAAGGGATTCAGGTTCTCTTTTAAAAGGATTGGATTTGCTGCTTGCCTTCCGCACCTTGATCTGTCTAGTTCTATTTTGACTAATCCGAATCTCTGTACTGAGTAAAAGCAAAATATATTCTCTCAATTCTTGGCAGAGGGATGCCCCATGACCGACCGAACTGAGGCTGGGGTAGATAGAGGAAGAGAAGATTTATTGAATGCTCTCGGGCATTTATTGAGGTAGTAAACTATTATGTTTCAGAAGGATCTTTCGTGATATTAAAGTCTTCAATATGTGAGGAAGTAGCCTATTCTTAATCTACGCAAAGATGAATTACTGCTTATTCGACCGGTCCTACCCCGGCTTATTAGGATAGGACCTTCTCTTATCCCAGATGACTTGATCTTGTATTGGCTCTCTTTTTTGACAAATAGGACTTTGCTTAGATGGTTTGGCATGCTTAGCGTTCGATCGAGAAAGACGAGAATTTGTGAAAGCGTGCTTATTCCCCCATATCTTACCTATAAAGAAAAGGCAGGAACTTATTAGCACAAATGACTTTCTTGCATACCTTCTCTGAGCTATGGAAAGGGGTTCAGATACAGGCTGGCATTAAAGGAAGCGCTTTTAGCACACACCTAAACAATCGTGTACTCTGGAGCCCCGAGACTTCCTTATAGATACAGACTTTCCGTACTGCCAATGAAGGAATACACCATACAAAGGATCTACTTAACTAGCAAATGAGCATTTCATACTTTCACGCGCTACTTCCCAGTCCAGTAGAGGTCTTTCCAGTAAAAGGATGTCGTGTACCACAGTTCGAGTTAAAAAAAAAAGTGGCTGCGATAGAAAGAGAGGGCACAAGAGAAGCAAGATACGACATTCGTTAGAACAAAAGAGAGCAACAAAAAACAACTTAAGTAAAGATCTGGTTGATTCCATTCGTTAGTCACTAAGGGAAATGACTCTCGATTAAGAAAATACTTGCCACCTTTTTTGTATCCATTTCGCGGATTAGGTTCCAAACGAAAGATACCAAAAGAAACGAAACACGCTATAGGACACTAGCTGGCCTTTACTTGGGCCCATCCCAAGCTCCCGACTAAAAGATTACAATAAAAGAGAAGCATTACTTGACAGTTTTCGTTTGTTTGATCAAGTAGATTGATAGCGGATCGAAGGGAGGGAGATAGGGCTTCATCTATCCGGGTCGGTGCCAGACTACTTTGTGAATCAGTCCCTTTCCTTGTATTCAAGAGTCGGTTAGTTGATCAAGAAAGCGGCAAGACCGTAAAGCTTAGCCTTGAGTTGGACTGTGGTCCCACGAAGATGGTATCCTAAGACTGCCTAAGAGACTTTTTGGCTGTCGAAGGAAGGAAGTTCACTTTTCAGTGACAAGAAATTGACTAGTTTATTTAATTGACTTAAAGATCTTTCTTTATATTTTACTTGTTAAGGACATCGATCATCTGTCGGTGAAGTTCGATCGAAAAAATGAAAGCTTGATGAAACCCCGTCATTTTTAGCATTAACCATTTTTTCCCATCCGAAGTAATGTTATGAACTTTCACTCCATATCTATAATAGAACCTCGAGCCTCTTTCTTCTTTCTATGCAGCAGGCATTGATTGATAGGTTAAAAGAAGCACGCTGTGGAATCAGACCACAATTGTTTTCCTTACATGGCGAAAGTCGAGAGTGAAAATCTTGACTGGAAAGCATACGCTTGTTAGAGGTGATCCTCGCCTCCCCTTTTCGCCTAACCCATTCGTTCATAGCTTCGCCACTCTACGGAGGGTCGAGCTACCTCGCTCTTGAAACCTTGTAAATTAGCTTTTCTTCAATGAGAATATAAAGAAAACTAGCAATTTCACTCCCCATCCCCACTTAGTGTTTGAGCACCACCAGTTTCACTTGTTTTACACATAGAATGAATTCGTCAATTCGATGCAATAGAGGACTGGATGGATTATCCAATTCATCACTCGGTTGGTAGAGGTCAGAAAGGGTGGAGGCATTATCAAGTAAGTCGTTTATAAGTTGTCGTGCTCTCGCTACCGGAAGCTTGGCAGCGATAAAACGCAGTTCCACCCCTAACTGGATTGCGATAAAATCCGAGTCTAGGGATGAAGTGGCTTAGTTGAACATAGTGAGACTAAGGGATGAAAGGTCAAACCCAGAAACATGCAAGCGAGACCCAGCAAAAAAAGCTTTTCGCACGAAAGCCGTTGCTTGTTCCATAATTTGCTGCGGTGGGAAGTATAGATAGAAAGGTAGAAAAGGGGCGTCGGCTCTGAAATTATGGAATATTGAATCATTCCTTCATTCTATTCTGCCTACTCCTTTCCTGTCTGTGCGATGTTTTTCTTTTCTACCATGACGAATCAATTAATTTAATGTAGGCATCACTCTTTCCTTTGTCTTTCTCTACTATTCATTCTTGACCTTCTTTCCAAACTCGTTAACACCGGAACACCCGCCATGAAGGTCACTCAAAGTAACCTACTCGAGCTTCACCCTTTATATTTTACTGCCTGGAAAGAGGTTCGCTAGCCTTTTTCTTTCCCTGCACCTAAAAGTTGCCTTAGTTCCTTTTTTTTTTTAAAAGACCTAAGCTTGAAGTCAAGGCTTCTATGTTGCTCGATCTTTCTTGACGAAGAGAATGGCATACTTAGGTCTCGAGATGAGATTCTTAAAGAGTAACCGCAATATCAGAAGAAATTCTTCCTTGATTCCTTTGACCTGAGACTGCTACTTGTATTTCCTTTACTACTCTTTCTCTCTCCTTAGTTGCTTCTTGAGCCAACAAAGTTTTTGCTTGTCTTTCCTTGTTAGTTTTAATCAATCAGAAAAGGAGGATTGAGCACTGGCTTGGGAAATAAGACAACACTTGATGAGAATTGAGGAGTAGTAATGAATGATAAAGAGTGAAATACAGTCGCCCTCTCCACTTTCTTTTCATGAGAAGAATGCTCTGGTCTGGCATAAATGCCACTAGGTTATCTATGATTTGCATCTGCAAGAATGAATGACAGAAGATTGGAAAACGAGAAAGAAAGTCAGGGTGTCCGATGGATGAAGTCTATCTTTGTAATGTCAGGTTGAAAAGGAGGGGGGGATAGCACTAGAGTGTCGGGATCTTTCACTGCAGCTGAAGAGGCTCACAACTTACATCAAACTAACCTATCAATAGAAGAACCGGGGTTGATTTCTTTGCAATAGGGAATGCAGTTGAAATAGAGATTCGCTTGAAAAGAGAGTTGTACTACAAGAAAGTTGTAAGACATAAATAAGTCTATTGCTTCCATTCCGGAAATCAGGGTTGAGAAGTCTTTCGTCCATGAGATATAGCTCCTCAGTGCATACATACATAGATCCTGTGATTTGATCTATACTAGAGACATGAAGAACCAGAGGAAGACTCCATAGCTGATAGAACCAAGTACAAGGTCTGGACTGACGAGAAAGCGAAAAGTGATATGCACTATAGCTTCTCCCATTCCATTCCTTATTGTTGCTCTTTGTGCTTATATACGTTTGTTTATTTTTGTTACAATTCGTATTTTTGTATGTTAATGTTTCGTCGTAACATAATCGACGTAAGTTCGGGAATGAGATTATTTTGAGATTATAAGCATTATGCTATTTCAAACAAGTGATGAGTAAATTCGTGAAGGTGAGAGGGTAAGCAAATCAAAGAAAATGAATTTCGTCGAAGGTTGTCAATTTGGGATAAAATACGGTTCGAGCTATAATACCCGGTATTTATGGACTAGTGCCATACAAGGTACCACATGACCATAATAGTAAAGTTTACAATGTGTGTTAAAAGTGAGTAGTATTTTAAGTAATTTGAGATAATTCTTAATTATGTGGATAATTGGTTAATTATTGGATTAGTGGGGGATTAATGAGTTGATTAAGGAATTAAGTGGTTAATTAATGATAATTTTCTCTTATACTAATTTTGTTATCCCCATAGGGCATAAATGAGATGGGTGTGGCCAATTGTATATACCTCTGTTATTGTTGAAGGTAACTCAAAAGGCTGGATGGATTGTTAGCGTTACCTGCCATTTCCGGAAGATATTGCAAATGTACTAATAGATCTCCTTGTAAGGCACCCAGAAGGTGCACTCTAAAATAGTACAACTAGATATGAATACTACAAAGATAGGAACTGGAACCCTTGAAGGGATAAATATTACCTTAGTGTAGCTCCCGTCCCTAGTGGAGAAAGAATGTTAGACAACCCGAAGAGCCAGTAGATGGAGCAAGGGGAGCTAAAAGCAAAAGAATGTCTTGTTCGAGTTTTCAGAATAAAGTGATAGACATAAATGTTAGCGGGAAATAAGAAGAGAGTTAATGAAGCATTATGAGTAGGATGTGATACATGGATGACAATGGTAGATCTAAAAGATGACACTATTACAGAGTCTATAGTCAAGTGAAAGAAACGACGAGAGGTGACAGGCCTTGAGACAACAAAAGAGTATAGGCCATAAAGTCATTTCGTCATTTCTAGAAATATGTTCGTGACTCTAACGCGACTACCAAAAGGAAAAGTTAGACCCCTAAGTGATAAGAAATCAGCATGGACTGATGAACAATAAACTAAATATGAACTAGGGACTGAGTAATAGTCGGCATCATGAGAATTTCAGAGATTGCATCCCGGCGATAATAGAATGGACGACATAAGAATACCCTTTAAAGGTCATTCAGGAAGACGCTTTGCTAAAGCAAGCAAGGTCATTCAATATTGCTCGACTTTTATACCCTTCAAAAACTAAATTATTCGCTCAAAATATAGATCAACGTTGGATAAATTTGCAATATGTAGAGTTTGCCTAATAGTTGAGTTTGACTTTAACTACAATTTCGGCCACACAGAATATACAAGAATTTGGGTTCGTTCTGTGATGGCCCAAAAATGTCATCTTTAATTTAAACATTCATATCTGTGTTTTATGAAGATGTTGGGAGCTTACCTGCTATGAGTTACGTATCACCTGAATAGTTGATGTTAATGTCATTCATTTCCTAGAAATATATTGCTTATGAGACCACTGTTAGTATTGTTTTCATGTTATGTTATGTTGATTGGATTATGTATGTGTTGTTAGGATTGGTTTTTGGGATTCTCTGGTAGGTAGATAGGCCCAGTTACAAACGAAACTCTTGCGAAATTTTGGAAATTTTTGGAGTTAGAAAGATTTTCGAAATTGAAATGTGCGAAAGAAGAGAAAAGTTATGTTATGTGTTTGGGGGCAGACTCTACTTCTCATTCGAGGACTATTAACATGATGGACACCTATTGGGTATGATAATAAGTGTACGAGGCATATTATAAATGATATGGGCTCTAAGGAAAGCCCTAAGTCTAAGCCAAGTTGGAAAATTTCATAATAAACTAAAATTCCAAATGAGTACGCACAAGACCAAACTTTGGACGAGCATATCTACATATATATAAGGAGTTATGTGATGGAGAAACTATAAAATGAAATATCTTCGAGCCTAGTTTCTAACGCAACCGTTTGTCATTTGGATATGTATACAGAAAGTTATGGTCATTTTACTAGACCTGTGTCATATGCGCGTCCAGATGTGCGACCGCGCATATCTCTCAAGTTCTTCAACTAAGAGGTAAGGTTTCATACCCTAGTTTTTCAATTTCGGACTTGGGGAGGAGATGAAAACTCCAGCTTCGGCGCCGGCGACAACCAGTGGCCAGGTAAGCACCCTCTCTCCTCTTTCTCTATTTTCCCTTCTCTCCCCGACCACCTTTTCGTCCCTTTTTTTCTTTTTTCTTCTCTTCGTCTTCTTCTCAAAGACCTAGCAGTTGCATTTCCGGCGATTGTGCCGCCACCGGCCACTCTCTTTTCTTCTCTTTTTCCAGTCCCAACCCCCTTCTCTCTCTAATTTCTCAAAAAGAAAAAGTAGGAACCCGGTCTTGACGCCCCTAAACAATACCAATAGCACGAATCTTAAGCTATGGCACGCGGAGGAATGGTTCCATGAATCATGGGCGGATCTTAACATATTCCCCATCAGAGGACTACTACGACTACATCATCGTCGAGGCGCCCCGGTATGAACATGCCAGGTTGGTTGACAAACCCAAGGGCAAAGCCAGGGGGGGAGGGGGCAGCCGGAAAGGATAGTTCCTGAGGTTCTAGAAAATAATAAACAGGAGCGTGGGTACATACAAACCTGACGGATGGGATAAGAATCATTTTTTGGGCGATCAACCAACCCAACCCCAAAACTGACTCGGCTCGGAGAGATTTTGCATATTAAGTAAATAGAAAGAGAAAAACCTACTTCCGCTCGATTGCTTATTATAGGCCGAAGAGAGGCACTAATAGAGTATAGGAAGATGCTCATAAGATGGAATTAGCTTGATTGCAAGCTTACCAACCAATAGCTACAATACCACATTCCACCAGTCATATTAGTTTGATTAGCTTACTTTTCGCGACAAATTTCGTGTATGGAAATTAATAACTGCAATCACGAAGCAAATGTAAAGAAAAATTATTTTTTAATAAAACTTGTGAGTACAACTCTATGTATCCCCTGATTCTTGTCTCTAATTTGTTTTCCTTGATTCGAGGGCTGAAGCAGCATATTACTCGAGCACAGGATGATGTGGACCTCCTTGTAATTTACTTGATCATCAAGAATAGTTAGTAGCGCTTCGGATTGATCATGAGGGACTACTTTTCTTGATCACTTCTTCATGTTTTCTTCAATTTGAGGGACAATGTAGTGTTTTTCTCAAACAAAACGAGTTCCTTGTGATGTGTTGAATCTTCAATGAACGTCCATTAGCATTTAAGATTGATCTTTAGGAAGAACGTCTCGTGGGTCTCTCCTTACTTGTTAGAGAACCATGGAGAAGACAATTACGTTGATCCCTTCTTGTGATCGATTTTAGCACTAGCATGGTTTGCTTCGGCCGTGTCATTAGCATCAATCAGGATCTTTCCATCTCTCACCAACATCATGATCTTCTCCTTTAAAACAAAGCATCTTTTTCTGAAGTTACAGGGGGACTCTGATATTTGTAATACTTGGGATCATCCACCTATTTTAGATCTTTTACCGCGTCGCTGAGATTCAATGATTCCATCATAGGCTCTTTCTTTACAGCCTAGAAATCCTATAAGCTTTCGGGGCTCCGTAGAGATGGGAGCGGATTCAGTGAAATAGGAGGCTCAAGTGGTTCATCCGCTTATTCAAGGGATATTCTAAGAGGAAAGTACGCTATTCATCGGTGAGGGGTCTATGGTAGGTCGTCTATCTCTTAGCATCAATGGCAGGCCTACTATTACAGCTTGAGACTTCCTTTGCCTTTGAAAGGTTAGAATCCAGGAATCGTGGACTAGAGCCCTTATTCTAGGTCGATGTGCCACTAATACATTATACCTTTGATATATGGCTTTACCTGCGCCTCTTATCGACTGAGATCCCTTCGATGGATGTCACCGTGCTTGTCTCTTCTCAACTGGATTTGGCTTCTATCTAAGACTTTTTGAATATTGAATCTAAATACTAGCATCGGCCCTGACAAACACCCCTCCTTCGTTCGAGTAAAGGACGCCTAACCTGAAAGAGGAAATAGGGGTTTTCCTCGATGCGAAAGAGCTAGATCGGTAGATTATCTAGGACAGATTCCTACTTAGTTTTCTTAGTAATGGTAACGAAGGTATGCCAAAGGAAGCCCGGGCCAACCTACGTCTCAGTAGCTGCCCGAGAAAGGACCACTCAATCCAGACTGGTTCTCGCAACTGCCTTTTAAATAGAACCTCGAGAGGCAAGCCATGGAGCCTATGAAAGAGTATGCCCAAATGGAACCGAGAAGATCAAATGACCTCACAAAGCAGGAAGTGACCAGGTACAGTTGACTACAGAACCCTCCCTTTACCGTCGTTGCAAAAGCAAACAGCCAAAGCTTTCCTGTTGATTTGGCAGGCAGCCGATTTTTCATGCTTTGGTCTCATTATCTCACCTAGCGAGATCGCCCCACCATAGAGAGCTAGGCCTGGGTGCAAGTCAATATATTAGAATATCAGACGGATGTGGCATTCCCAACTTGAAAAGGGTTGGTAGACTTCAAGCTGGGTCCGCTAGACCTATGTAAGTAGGCATCGAAGAAGGGTTGTAGTAAGGAGTTTTGTGATTTGACTACGTTTATTTGAAGAACCTAATGAGCCAATTCCTACTCCTTCAGAGTCTTATGTGGAGCTTTCTTCTGTGATGCAATTCCGAGTGGAAGAACTTCTGACTTCCCCCAAAGAGCTTAATAGCTCTGAGTGAAGCTCCTAAGTTTTCATTAGCCCCTTTTCTTATTGAAGGAAGAAAGTTATTCAGCCAAGAAGGGAATAAGCTCTCAAGCCTCGGAGGAGAGCAATCTCTTGTGGAAAAAAGGCAATTGCCTGGCAAGATCCGACTAAGCCAATCTTGATTCTCTCTGAATGCTTCAAAGAAGAAGAGTCAGCCGGGAATCCAATTTATGCGCTTGTCTTCCTTGCTGGATGTGGAACTGTAATTCATCCTCAACTGGATAGAAGAACTTCGCCTTTCGAGAAAGAAGGTGCCCGACCTAAATTACTGGTGGAAAAAGATCTTTTTGTTGGTCAAGACCTTTTGTTGAACTAAGTAAGTTTGTTTTCTAAAAGAAATTGTTTTTCTCTCATGGATTTCTTCTCGTTCAAGCCAGAAAAGTTCCGTAGCTACAGCTATCCATGAGCGAAAGTGAAATTCAAGCGGGCGTGGATGCTATCGAATGGGCTCTTTGCCACATAATATGATGTCTTAGAATCTCATTCCTTGAAAGCTTCAGTTTTTCAGTTCAGAATCCGATGTGAGGAAAAGAATCCTAGGTCAAGGAAGTAGCACGGTATGGGATTAGTCACTTGTTCTCAGTGCAATGTGTGAAATGACTTAGTCAAGAGATCGATCTTAGGATACCGTCAAAGGAAGAAGGTGGATAGTACTTTGATTCTGATTCGGGCGGAGGAAGACTGATTTAGAGGGGTAGGCATTCCTGCCCGCACTTACACAGGGCCCCCCCAAGAAAAAAGAAATGTGGTACCAGATGTGATCATATGCTAGACACAAATTCGTCATTCTTATGCTTTAGCTTAAACGGTACAAAAGTAGCTATCTGGCACACTAGGGAGTCCTCACAGTATGAGTCCATACACTTGCTAGCTAAGACAGGATTCCTTTTCTTAATACCTTCCTTACCTCTCCTAAGGGTCTTGCCCTAGGCATAACCTGTATACAAAGAGTTCCAACTATCGAATCAAAGCAAAGAGGAACCTTTCCCAAGTTGACGAGAAAAAGAAAGGAAATGAGCCCATTGATTCACCTATCTGAAGTTGTAGGAATGAAAGCATTAGAGTCTTGATCCCCTGCTTAACCTAAAATAAAACCTCTCAAGCCAGGGCAAGAGTGACTACTCGATAGAAAAGGGGTTGCCCCTATGAATAAGGGAAGTGACTAGCCTTCTTTATTAGGCCAACGAAAGAAAGCACAGTAGAACTAGCGTAGCGGGACATGACAGCGGTTGGGGAGAAGGAAAAGCCACCAGACATCAATCCAATGAACAGACAAAGCAGCTTGGCCGAAGGGTCAGGAAGAGAGAACAACTATACTTTCTGAGTTAGAACATTAGGAACCTTACACCCAAGAAAGCAGGCAAAAAGTATAGAAGATTAGTGACGGGTTTAGCGAGAAAATTAGCTTACACCTATCTTTGATGAAAGAAGCCGCATATTTTGGTAGAAAGAACAGCCAGTGTCAGAGCGATGACTTCTGTTAAACTCTTCCTTTACATGAAGGGAATGAATGCCTTAATGGAAATGGAATGGAATCCGGGATCCAAGTAAATTAGGTTAAGGAAAGTATGAGTTCAATCCTTTTCTCATCAGGCCTAAGGAAAGTAGATCGATAGCCGTTCGACCTAAGGAATGTGCGATCAGATTCAGAATCCCCAATGTCTTGGTCTTTACCTTCGCTTTGAGGGACAAGCACCGCATATAGGTAAGTAGCATCTAATTGAATTGATTCACCGGATCTTCCATCTAAGAAAATGGAAAAGATGTCTGTTAAGGTCGGCTTCATGAAAGCAAGAAAGGAAGCAAGTTTAGCGAACAAAGAGATGGAAAGAGATTGATTTTGCCCAGCTGTTGTCAGATCAATTCCCATTCATTCTTTAATGGAATAGGGAACGGGTAGAGTTGTGGTTATTAAGAATGGGCAATAGCCTATGACTAAAAGTGCCGACTCTCTATGAATGACCAGGATCAGAATGCCAATCGACGAGATGAGCCTACAAAATATTTAAAGTTCATACTATGTTGACTGGTATCCTCACTTACGCAACCAAATTGAATTGATGGAGTAGCCAGTTCCCTTGAGTTATTCTCTTTGGTATCACCTTCTCTCATCGTTAAAGGCACCGCAAGGCACTCAACTTGAAGGAGTGGATGTTAGGCACGCAGGGGAAGACTCTGACTATGCGCTGGCACTAGCCTTGGGCATGGATTCTTCTTTTATTGAAGGAACGTGACAAAAGAGAACCAGAATCATACCCTTCACACATTCGGTTTGATCTTATCTGCGCTATTGCCCGATTATAGATGTACTGTATTAGATTAGTTATCTGTCTCCCCTGCCCTATTAGAACAGTCTGGTATGTAACAACACAACCTAAAAGGAAGCCATTCCTAATAGGAAGTTCCTAGCCGTCTTTCTTGAGGAGCGAGAAAAGAGAGGAAATAGACTATCTGGTTTGGCCACTACATTTTATGAAAAAGGTAGAGATGAATCCCCAAGAGTGGAAAGATCAGAAGGAAGTAGGCTCTTAGATAGGGCATTCCCGCTTAGCCCCTGGCTTACCTTAACCGTTGTTATCATGTTAGCACGAGAGTGGATCGGGGAATCGAAAATGGTTCTTTGATTGTTGAGTAAGGAAGCGTAGCAGGGGAAGGGGATAGCACCAGTCTTGACTCTAATACTATTCTTATTTGAGTAGATATCGGCATAACCACTGCTATTTCATCTGCAGCTCTTACTGTTGAAGGAACAAGTATTGCTTTGGCTTGATTGCTTTTACCAGGTCTAGCTAGGCTCAAAGTCGATTAGCCGGAGTTGTGTTAAGATAAGTGGCACTTTAATTGGAAGTAGCCATCGGCCAGGTCTTGGATAGATCTCAAGCGGGATTGAACTACTTTATTTGGTCTTTAGCTGGCCTACGAGCCTACTGAAAGAGAAGAAAAGGAAAGGTGGTACTGAAAAGGTACTGCTACCAATTAGGCTAGAAAGAAGACAGTAAGCGCCGGGTAAAGTGACTTACTTGAATGGTGAGCTATCCTATAAGACTAAGAAGCGGGGAGAGAGAAGGATAACCTCTTTCAAAAGGACAGAGCCCTTTGGCTGCTACTTACATATCTTCCATTCCGGATTGAACTAGGGTACGGAATTCAAGGGCAACGAAGGCCCTTAGATAGGACTTCATCTATGAATAGAAGAGATTTTATTTCTAGTAGAGCTCGTCACGACCATCATAACCTAACTCCAGGACTACTACGGGCACTGATCCTTCTATTCAAAGTTTTCTTTCTCCTCTTGAATGCAATTTGCCCTACAGCTCGCTAAAGTGAAGGTTATTTAGTAGTGTAAGCAAGTCACTCTTAACCCTATAGTGAATTCAGATATGTTGCCCTAGGAGCTAATGAAATTCATCTAGCTTATCAAACTTAATAGGCTACTGGTACTTATTATGTTCCAAATATATGAAAGAAGAGTTGAATTCCCTGGAAGAAGATTCGCCGAACGGAGAATAAACTGTAAATCTTAGTTCTCGAAAGCGAGTGAATCAGTCTTCCTTATAGCTCTTTCCTCCCTTTTCTTTGGTTGTGTTTAACCGCGATTAAATAAAAAGAAATGGTTTTTTAGCTAATAGTAATAGTCGAAGCGGGTAGAAGTCTGAAAGAGAGCGTGCTAACTAATATATAAGTATATAGAGCTAAGCGAGTATGCAAGAAGAATATATTGACCGTATAGGAATTTCCCCTTCATTAATCACCATTGAAAGCGCTTTGTCCTGCCTATCATAAATGCCCCCACCCATCTCTCTGAATTTGGAGCGCCGCTAAATAATGAGGTCCGGCATTTGCTTGAGCAGGAAGAAGAAAGGTTTGATCCACTAGGTTTAGATAATTTCCATGGGCTAATAAGACGGTGTCTAGGATGGCAGCCAACTATCTATCGGTAGGGATTATCATTTCCACTCTAGCTCTCAAAGACTCAATATCAGAGGAAGGTTTTTTGCAAATTAGTCTCGCATTGTATCTAAATTAGTATAATAAAATTCTAATATAATATAGTAAGGTTCGAGGCTCACTATCATAGGCGGATATAAAGTCCTATCTTGTAGTTACAGATGAAATTGATTTATCTTTCTCTTTGAGATCCAATAGATGTTGAAGGTGCAGATGGCTTCCATCGAGTAGCTTTTGTTCACTATTGTATTCCGTTTGCCCTCCCATCCTTGTGTTGGCTTCGATTCTAGTGATCGAGCGAGCAAGCAAGTCATAAATTCTTTTCGTTGAGATAGGAACAAAACTGATTTGGTTCAAAGAATTTTAATGCCAAGGTTCATTTTTTAATGAGCCCTAACTCTCGCATGAAGATTTCTTATTGCAGCTTTATGATGAGAGCTTGAATGATAAAATTGGGCGAAACAAAAAGTGGAAGCTTATTATAAAGAAAAGGGGCTTGAACTCTCAGCTTATTCAACTCAAGCTTTTAGATCTTCTCCTGACTCTACTCTTCCCAACGCAACTCAGTGCCTTAGAGAAGCTTCTTTACCGGCAAGGGTCGGGATCAACTACTCTGCCATTCCTTTATTGACTGGTCTAATGAAAGAAACTTTTTTTATTATCTTTTAAATTGTAAATAAAATGAACTGAAACTTTTTAGCATTCGGAATGCTCTTATGTGTAGGATTCAATTCCAGTATAAAGAGCTTCTTCAATAATTCCAATTCCTCGAAAGCCTAGAAGTACTCTTCCTCTGGTGACCCAAACTCTCCCTTATTAGGCTTCTTAGTTCATACCAGATCCATGCCTATCTACCCTGATAATTCATGAATCAATCCCAATCTCTGAGTTAACAAGGACAAGTATGGATGGATTTTGCTTTGGAGTTATAAAGAAGAGTTTGTCCTTCTTCAAAGAGATAAAGTCACGCGGCCCCTCAAGATAGAGGCTTCACTCATCGTTAGAATCCCTGGGAGGGCCAAATTACATAAAGAAAGGAGACTTATTTCAAAGTGGTTCAGGTAGCTCAGCTGGACTGAAAATCCTTGTGTGGTTCGAATCCACATCCACTTCACAACAAAGAAAAAGAATGCGGGGTAGAGGAATTGGTCAACTCATCAGGCTCATGACCTGAAGATTGTAGGTTCAATCATATCCCCACCTAATCAGTGGAACATTGTTCATTGGGATAGAAGGCCGGTCCAAACTCATCCAAAAAATGGGGCTAGTGTTCAGTCTTGGTTGGTTCCACCTCTTTGCAGGGTGATGACACCAGTAGCTGTTACGCACATATGACCATTTCTTAGACTATTGAATTCCAACTTAGAGCTCCTCTCCTTACAGTCAAGTGGCTTTCACTCCTTCTACTCTAAACTACTGTGTGCCTTTTTTCCGCTTTTCACAGTCAAAGTCAAATGATTGTTGGTGGCAAGATCGGCATGCCTTCTTGTTGTAGTTGACTTTAAGCACACCTGAACTACCCATAGTCGTCTATTTACGGGCTTGTACTCAATAGTCAGTCAATTCATTTTTCCAATTTCTATCGCACACTTCAACTATTTATTTATATACTGTGTGAAGTCTAACTAATGGAAAGTGCCTATGAATTAGTTCCAAGAAAGCGGCCGTTCACGTCAGGAATAGAGGTCGTTAAGGATGTACTTGCTTTTCCTTTTTTTCGTCGAGATGGGTTGGTGTTCAGTGTACCTCTTGTGACGCCTATGCTTTTCAAGCCTACATAGGATTCAAGATCGACAAGAATGCATTAGATGGATGCCCGGGCATTGAGAAGGAAGGACGCTTTTAGAGGCAAAAGACTATGGGGAGATATCGTCTGTGATCCATGGATCTCCGATCGGGAAACCGCATCCAAGCGTAGTGGCTAGTCTTCGCTTTTTGGACTTTTCAACTTAGCAAACTGAAACTTCTTAGTAACTAACGGTAAGGAAAGCAATTGAGACCCCGTTAGTAGCTGCGAACCAGAACGGATTGGGGGTTTGAAGAAAAACAAACACGAAGCTTCGTTCCTCAGTAAAGTATTCACTACTTTTTTTATAGGTTTCATTCAATTTGTTGTGGACTGGATGATGGAAAAATCTGCAAGTTACGACTTCAAAGCTTACCTTATTTAGAAAGGGAGAACTGTAATTGTGAAAAGATAGGAAGATCTGGCCAAAGAAGGTGATAGCCATGTAGATTCGTTCCCATGGTTCGATCCTTCCCAGTAAAATGTGGCGTGTTCGAATTCTTATTGCTTTTACGCGAGAAAGGGGGACCACCCTCTAATCCTAAATATTCCTTTCATTACCGATAGCGTACAAGTACCATGAGGGAAAGTTGAAAATAACTCTATTTAGGGAGTGCAATAGAGAACCTGAGATCCGATGCGAACAATCAGTTGAAGGAGCGGAGCTTAGAGCCTTTACTTTATGTAAAGTGCACTCACTCTAACGGCGTACCTTTTTCATGATGGGTCAGTGAGGAAATGGGAACAACGGCTTAAGAAATTAGGTGTAGTCGCTTTCATGGGGTGGAATCTTCTAGTTCTTCCTATTTGACCCGAAACCGATCGATCTAGCCATGAGCAAGTTGAAGAGAGCTCTAACAGGCCTTGGAGGACCGAACCCACCTATGTGGTAAAATACGGGGATGACTTGTGGCTTGAGGTGAAAGGCCAACCAAGATCGGATATAACTGGTTTTCCGCAAAATCTATTTCAGTAGAGCGTATGATGTCGATGGCCCAAGGTAGAGCACTCAATGGGCTAGGGTGGCCTCATTTTGCCTTACCAACCCTAGGGAAACTCCGAATACAGGCATGGATCATTTGTACTGATAGACCTTTTGGGTGCTAAGATCCAAAACCGAGAGGGAAACAACCCAGATAGTATGCTAAGGTTCCTAAGCAATCACTTAGTGGAAAAGGAAGTGATCGAGCGACGACAACCAGGAGGTGGGCTTGGAAGTAGCCATAATTTGAAGAAAGCATAATAGCTCACTGGTCTAGATCCATGGCACCAAATATGTATCAGGGCTCAAGTGATTCACCAAAGAGACGAGACCTTGAAAGCAGCTTTTTCAAGTGTCAGTAGCAGAACGTTCTGTCAATCGGGGAAGGTTTTTGGTTACAAGTCCTGGAGATAACAGAAGTGAGAATGCTGACATGAGTAAGAAAAAATCCGGTAGAAAACACGATCGCCTGCTAGTGGAAGGTTTTCTGCATTAAGTAAATCTACGCAGAGTGAATCGGTCCCTGAGGAACCCCCGAAAGGGCTAGAGTCTTTTGGGTATATGAATGTGATGAAGTTGTTTCGACTACAGAACCATGCCTGTCTGTTGGAGCGAATTGGATGATCAGGCCACGGGCTGCCCCCTCTTCCCCTCATTCTCCTTTCCCTAATATTAACCTTGAGTCATCAAAGCCTTTCTGACTCGGCCTGGACCGATCGCCCTACAAGACTAGCGCTTCAAAAGGTTAAAATCTCGGCCGTAGTTTGGCGACCTATCTTCGTTAGTGGCCTTTAGTCTTTTGATTTAGAGTAGGGGTCACAAGGGAGCAGAGCATACCGCCCTGCCATAGTCACGAGTAAGTTTATAGTCGCGACTGTTTTCATAGTCAACAAGGTTGAAAATTCCAGGAAAAAACTTTGAATTGTGAGGGTGATCCTCCCGATGAACTGACCGTACCCTAAACCGACAAACGTGAACAAGTAGAGTATACTAGGGTGCTTGAGAGAACCAGAATGAAGGAACTCGATAAAATGATCCTGTAACTTCGGGAGAAGGGGTATTCTCCTATCTTTTGATTAGGAAAGCGGCACATACCAGGGACTCTGCTAAGTGGTAACACGATGTATAGAGTCTGACACCTGCTTGGTGCTGGAAGGTCAGAAGGAGAAGTGTTATAAGCTTTGAATGGAAGACCCGGTAAATGGCTGCAATAGCTCTAACTGTCCTAAGGTAGCAAAATTCCTTGTCGCATAAGTAGCGACTTGCACGAATGGTGTAACGACTTTCCCGCTGTCTCCAACATAGACTCGGTGAAATTAAATTCTCCGTGAAGATGCGGAGTACCAAAGGCTATACGGTAAGACCCCGTGCACCTTAACCATAGCTACATAGTTACAACCTTAATCGAATGTGTAGGATAGGTGGGGGTGGTGACACATAACGACCAATCTTGAAAGACCACTCTTTTGTCTAAGGATGCCTAACCACAGAACAGATCATTCAGGGGGACGTGGGATACTGCGAGGTGGGTAGTTTTTCTGGGGCGGATGCCTCCTAAAGAGTAATAGAGGTGTGCGAAGGTAGGTTCAAGCTAAGATTCTGCTTGTGAGCATAATGTTATAAGCCTGCCTGACTGTGAGACCGACTGGTCGAACAGAGACAAAAGTCAGCCATAGTGATCTGGGAGTCCCGTAAGGAATGGCTCTCGCTCAATGGATCAAAGGTACGGCGGGGATAACATGCTGATGACTCCCAAAAGCTCTTATCGACGAATTTGTTTAGCACCTCGATGTCGACTCATCACATCCTGGGCTTGAAGAAGGTCCCAATGGTTCGGTTGTTTGCCGATTCAAGTGGTACGTGAGTTGGGTTAAGAACATCATTACACAGTTCGGTTCCTATCTACCGTTGGTGTTAAAAGGGAGAACGGCGAGGAGCCAACCCTAGTACGAGAGGACAAGGTTGGGCTAACCTATAGTGTACCGGTTGTTATGCTAATAGCAGCATCGGGCAGCTAATTTGGTATGAAAGAACTGCTGCGCCGCGGAAAATCGATCTCTATACAAGTTCTCAGATAAGGTTTATGAACAGAACTTTGATAGGCAAGAGGTGTAAGCACCACGAGGTGTGAAGCAATCTCGTACTAAACCAAACGACTTTCACTTTCCATAACAAAAATGAAAGAAAGTCGACCTATTCCTGAAATTGCGGTCAGTCGCGCTATCTTTTTAGTTGCCGCCCCCTAATTGCTCATTCGCAATTACTACCACAAGAAAGTTGTCCCTATCTCTAAAGGGGCTTATGCACTCCACGACTTTCTTATGTTATAGGATCTTGAAGACTGAATTTAGTAGCCAGCCCTAGTAAGAAAGCTAAAACACTTTCTCAAGAACATGGAGAGCAGGGACTCTTTAACCTGGCAAAATATAGATAAAGAAATGAAAAAATGGGGCGTTTGGTGGCCTATGCTGAATATTGTTTCTTAGATAGAAAGAATGGAAGAGGGGTACTTGTGTTGTGGTTTTTGTAGTTGCAAGAATGTTTTTTTCGAGAAAAGGTCCCCTCCTTCAATATCATGATTGGGTTGACCAGGCCAGATCATGAGTGAATAGAAAAAAAAAATGTACATAGCTGTTCCAGCTGAAATACTTGGAATAATTCTACCACTTCTACTAGGAGTAGCCTTTTTAGTGCTAGCTGAACGTAAAGTAATGGCTTTTGTGCAACGTCGAAAGGGTCCTGATGTAGTGGGATCGTTTGGATTGTTACAACCTCTAGCAGATGGTTTGAAATTGATTCTAAAAGAACCTATTTCACCAAGTAGTGCTAAGAGGCTAAGGTTTTAAAGTGTGCTAGGAGGTCTTGGAGCTGTGTCTAGTAGAGTCCTTATTATCGGTATGTTGTCGACCACATCTATAATTAGGAAGCTACATGGGCATTTAGGAATAATACCCTTCTTTCATGTTCTTGATCATGCGATAAAGCTGGTTGTAAGATTGTTCCTTCTTTAACTCCTGAGTTGCTCTAATTTTCAGTACATGGCACCTAAGAAGAAGGCAAGAACTGGCCAAAGAGCCAATGTAACCCAGGAGTGACAGTTGACCCTATAATTGATGATGCGGGTAAGCACTCGAGGAGTGAGAATATTCCTCCAGTTACTACACTGCCTGACTCTACTACAACATCAGACTACACCTGTCCCTACACCTACTGAGGGTGCAACGGTCCCTCCAACTGATATACCAATTCCACCTCCAGTTCCAGATTCTGATTCTTGTGTTTCTGATGTTGATCTTACAGATGTTGGCTCAAATAGTGGCATGCCAGGTCCAGAGATCAAATGTTGCACCCACTTCTTCCAGTCAGCCAGGGGATTCTACTAGTTCCCGGGTGAATAGGTTCCTCCAGTTGGATCCTCCAGTGTTCACGGGTACTAACCCAGAGGAGGATCCCCAGGACTTCATTGATGAGATGCACAAGACTCTCTGATTTATGCGTGCTATTGAGACAGAGGCAGTGGAATTGGCCTCCTACCGCCTGAAAGAGGTGGCATATTCTTGGTTTGAACTATGGGAGGAGTCCCGTGAAGAAGGGAGCCCTCCGGCGAGGTGGGGTGAGTTTGCCAATGCCTTCATTGATCATTTCTTGCCTGCCAGGACTAAGTCAGCCCGTGCAGCTGAGTTTGAGAACTTGAGGCAAGGTAGCCTGATGTGTGGGATTACCATATGAGGTTCTTGTACCTGTCTAAGTATGCTATTTATATGTTGCCCACTATGGAGGCTAAAGTGCACAGCTTTATGCAGGGACTTAGTCCCTTGGTAATTAATGAGGCCGCTACAACTGCCTTGAATTATGATATGAACAATGGAAAGATGGTGGCATTCGCTCAAGCCATAGAGACCCGCAAATTAAGGAACATAATGGAGCGAGAGGGTAGTAAAAAGGCCCGGTCTAGGGCAACTTTGCTGGTTCTTCTGGTTGCGGCAGGTCAGCCTTCAGAGGAGGGTTGTCATGGCCATCACAGTCCTTTGGTCAGTCTTCGACAAGTACAACGCCATCAGGGCCCAGTCAGCAGTAGCGGTGGAGCCATTTCAGGCCCAATCAGGGCAACAAGGGCTCATATCAGCAGGGTCATCATGGTGGTATATTACAGCAGTAGAGGAGACCCCCATTCCCTCGTTGTGGAAAGATGCACCTAGGAATATTCTACATGGACTTACCCATATGCTACAGATGTGGATTGTGGGGTCACATTCAGAGGGAATGTCGTTCGTCCCGCCAGGGTACGGGCATGGGCATGGCACAACCAGCCAGTTTTGCAGCTACTACATCCGCAGCACCTCCTCTAGCTCGAGGCACTCCAGTATCCGCAGGGCATGGTGCAGCTAGGGGTGGAGCACAGAGTTCGGGAGGATCCGGCTATTTTTATGCTACGAAGGGTCGCCAGAATTCAGAGGCTTATCCAGATGTTGTCAGAGGTATATTGAATGTCCAATCTCATGATGCATATGCTCTTATTGATCCCGGTTCCACTTTGTCATATGTCACACCTTATGTTGCAATGTAATTTATGATAGAACTAGAACAGCTTTATGAGTAGTTCTCTGTATCTACTCTGGTTGGTGAGTGATTGTGTTGTCACGCTACGTGGTCGGGACACCGTTGCCGATCTTATTGAATTGCTAATGGTCAATTTTGATGTGATAATGAGGATGGATTGGCTTTATTCTTGTTTTGCCAAGCTTGATTGCCGAACCAGGATTGTTAGGTTCGAATTTCCAAATGAGCCAGTTATTGAGTAGAAGGGTGACGATGTAGTGCCGAAGGGTAGGTTTATTTCTTACCTTAAGGCCACAAAAATGATCAACAAGGGGTGTATTTACCATTTGGTACAAGTTACGGACACCGATGCTGAGGCACCAACATTTGAGTTAGTGCCTGTAGTGAATGAATTTCCAGGACTCTTTCCGGAAGATCTCCCTAGGATCCCACCAGACAGGGAGATTGATTTTGGGATTGATGTGATGTCAGACACACATCCTATATCTATTCCACCCTAAAGAATAGCAGCGGCAGAATTGAAGGAGCTAAAGGAACAATCGAGAGATTTGTTAGAAAAGGGTTTTATCCGGCCAAGTGTGTTGCCTTGGGGCACACCAGTCCTTTTTGTAAGGAAGAAAGATGGGTCACTGAGAATGTGTATTGGCTATCGGCAGCTTAATAAGGTCACAATCAAGAATAAGTACCCACTGCCAAGGATAGATGACTTGTTTGATCAATTGCAAAGTGCTAGGTACTTCTCCAAGGTTGATTTAAGATTCAGGTATCACCAATTGAAGATCAGGGAGCAGGATATTCCAAAAAAAAGCTTTTAGGACCCGGTATGGGCATTTTGAGCTTCTAGTGATGTATTTTGGGCTAACAAATGCCCCAACAGCCTTCACAAATCTTATGAATAGAGATTTTAAGCCATTCCTAGACTCTTTTGTGATAGTGTTTATTGAGGATATTCTTAAATATTCACGAAGTTGAGAAGACCATGCCGATCATCTCAGGTTAGTTCTGCAAACCCTACATCAGCACCAGTTATATGTAAAGTTTTCAAAGTGTGAATTTTGGTTTGAATCGGTCATATTCTTGGGTCATGTAGTCTCTAGTGAGGGAAGTAAGGTTGATCCTCAGAAAATTTCAGCTGTGAAGAATTGGCCAAGGCCTATAGCGCCAACAGAGATTCACAGTTTCTTAGGCTTAGCTGGATATTACAGAAAGTTTGTGGAGGGGTTTTCTACTCTTGCCTCTCCATTGACTAAATTGACTTAGAAGGCAATTAAGTTCCAATGGTCAGATGCTTGTGAAAAGAGTTTCCAAGAATTGAAAGCAAGATTGACTACGGCACCGGTGTTGACTCTACCAGAGGGTATAGATGGATTTGTGGTATATTGTGATGCTTCAAGATACGGGCTTGGATGCGTATTAATGCAACTTGGAAAGGTGATAGCTTATGCTTCTAGGCAACTAAAGAATCATGAAAAGAACTATCCAACACATGATTTAGAACTTGTGACTATGGTATTTGCATTGAAAATTTGGCGTCATTATTTATATGGGGTCCATGTGGATATATTGATTTGGCATCCATGTGGTGTCAAAATTTGATATTTTGAGATAAAATACGATTCAAGATACAATACCTCGTATTTATGGACTAGTACTATACAAGGTACTACATGACCATGATAGTAAGATGTATAAAGCGTGTTAAAAGTGAGTAGTATTATAAGTAATTTGAGATAATTATTAATTATGTGGATAATTGGTTAATTATTGGATTAGTGGGAGGGGGAGGGGGTTAATGAGTTGATTAAGGAATTAAGTGAATGATTTTTGGATAAGTCTTATAACCATTTACGTGGCAGCCCATCACTATAATTAGTAAGATTGTTGGCTAAGTCATCCCCAAAAGTGGGGTCCCACAAACCTCAAATATAAGAGGTTGTTATACATAATTAAAGAGGGAAATACATAAGCTTGCTATAGCAAATGGAATTTCTAAAAGGAATTCTTATGAAAAGCTTTCTAGAATGGATGGAACTTTTCCAAGGAATTCTTATGAAAAGCATGCTACAACAGATGGAAATTTCCAAAGGAATTCTTATGAAAAGCTTGTTATAACGGAAGTAAATTCTCAAAGGAATTCTTATGAAAACCTTGATAGAAAGGATGGAAATTCTCAAAGAAATTCTTATCAAATCCTACAAGGTGCAACGTGAATTGCAAATTTTAAGGGAGTACGGTGCAATCTTTCTCATGAATATCATACGGAATTTTCCCTACTTCGATCTGCCATTACGTGTTTTGTCACAATTAACGTGTGTTGGAAGGATTGTCAAGAGAATCGGCTCAGGTATGTTAAGGCTATTCCGAGAAATCTTATTAACGCACTTCTTACGCATTTCATACATTTATGCATGTAAATTGACCCATGACCAGATGGCGTTATATACCCGTGTATTATATGATATTGGATATGGGAAATGGTTACGACGTTATATACGCACCACCACCTGATCAGCTAGTATACATTGATGATTTTGCCCATAGTGGCCGAGATGATATGATGGGATGCCCTCAGAGGCTTGATGATGTTATGTACACATATACCTATGCATGGTATGATATTTATATGCATATGCATGACACTGTAAATATTAATGATTCACATAGTTATTTAGATTTACATGTTGAGTCTTTTACTCAATGTTTCTCTCATGTCTATTGTTTACTGATTTTCATTCCTTACATACTCGGTACATTATTTGTACTGATGTCCTATTGCTTGGGGATGCTACGTTTCTTACCCGCAGGTCCCAATAGACAGGTTGAGAGTCCTCCAAGTAGGCAATCAGCTCAGCGGAAGGTGTTGGTGCCCCCCATTTACTCCGGAGTTGCTTATTTGAATAGAAATAATTAGGACATGTATTGATTGGTATGGAGGGGCTCTTTCCCAACCTTTATGATATTTATGTACTCTTAGAGGCTTGTAGACAGATGTCATGTATATGGATACTTGTATGGCCTTGTCGGCCTATGTTTTGAGTATATAAAGGATCATGTCGGCCTTATAAGCCCGTATGTCATATGTATAAGTTTGTATTATATGTTGGGTCATCCAATGTGGAGTGTTCCCTCATGATTTATTCTACTTATCTCACGACAACCTTTTTGGCTCATTTACCTATAATAGTAAGACAAGAAAAGATACGTTACGTTGGAACTCGGATAAGTAAGGTATCGGGTGCCCGTCGCAGCCCATCGATTTGGGTCGTGACAAAAGTGGTATCAGAGCAGTTCCGCCCTTGGGAGTCTATAAGCCGTTTCTATTAGAGTCTTGTTTATGGGTGAGTTGTGCACCACACTTATAAGCAGGAGGCTATAGGGCAATTAGGATTGTCACTCTTTCTTCTTACTCTAGACCGTGTGGTAGAGCTCATTTGTAAGAATTAAAACTCCTAAACTCTATGTTATTCGTAATAAAACGATACCTGCATCCAGAAAGATGGTTGGTAAGAGATATAGTTGCGAAAGAGTTGAGTCATAGGAACTCGATTTTTGCATCATGCTTATGATAGATAAATGTGAGGTCTTCATCAGAACATGTATGTATTAAGATGTGTAAGCTTCTTGTTAAGGAGCCCTAAGGCATGAATATCTATCCACCCCTATGGTGAAAGGCAATGAGAGATTCAGAAGATAGATACAAGTTTCAAAAAGTAAAAGAAGCAAGGTAAAGGAGGGTACGAGATACCTAGTTAATGAAGATTATCAGTATTACAATTCGGGCAGAGAAATATAAGCATTTTGGGTTACCTTTAATAGTAACAGATGTATGTACAATTGACCACGCCGATCTCATTTATGCCTCATGGGAGCTAACGGATATGGCTTAAGAGAAGGATGGATATCACGATATGAGTGGGGTTAGAGTAACCCAAAATGGTGGATGGATTGCTAGTGTTAGTTGACATTTCCGAAGGATATTGCAAATGTGGTAATAGATCTCCTTGTGAGACACCCAGATGGTGCACTCTAAAATAGTATAAATAGATATGAGTACTACAAAGATAGGCACTGGAAGCCTGGAGGGGATAAATATTACCTTAATGTGGCTGCCGTCCCTTGTATGGAGAGAATGTTAGGCAACCCGAAGAGCCAATGGATGGCGCAAGGGGAGCTAAAAGCAAAAGAATGTCTTCTTGATGTTATCAAAATAAAGTATATTAGCAGGGAAATAAGAAGACAGATAATAAAGCATTGTGAGTAAGATGTGATACATGGATGACAATGGTAGAGATCAAAATAAAATGATAGTATTACAGAGTCTATAGTCAAGTGAAGGAAAAAACCAGAGGTGTCGGGCCTTGAGACAACAAAAGAGTATAGGCCATAAAGTCATATCCTTATTTCGAGAAATAAATTTGTGATTCTAGCGTGATTACCAGAAGGAAAAGTTAGACCCAGAGTAATAGAAATCAGTATGGGCTAGTGAAAAAGATATACTGAACATGAATTAGGAATCGGAAGATTTAATAATAGTCGACATCGTGAGAATTTCAGAGATCGCTTTCCAGCAATAATAGAATAGATAATAGAAGAATAACCTTTAAAGCTCATTCAGGAAGACGCTTCCCCAAAGCAAGCAAGTTGAGCAAAGTTAAGCTAAAGGGATTGTATGTGCCAGTTACACTAAGTGTCACCCTTGTGAGTAAGGAATTTTGTTATCCTTGGTACAGAAGGATTACCACAAGGCGAGTAAGGATCATCTATGTTGTGAAAAGATGCCAAAGATAAAGAGGTAAAACATCTATAGTTCGATCGTCGTTGCACTAAATCATAGTACTCCCCTAAAAGGGGGAATATAGAGTGATGTGGCATTAAGTCAAAATTAAGTGGTTCTAGTAACTATGGAATGGTAAAGGAAGAATGGGATAAAAATGATAAAGGAATGAGATTTCACTTATCCGAATCCTATAGATATGCTACGATTCAAGAACATTATGCGAACACGACGTCAAGGAGAGGAAGTAAGGGTTCCTACCCGAGATGTTATTGATAGATAAGGAGCTAGTGCGAGACGTAAGTTAAGATAAAGGAAATAACCCAAGAAAGATTACACGGAATATTGATATAAGAATGGGCTAACAAGTAGTTAGTAGTTGATCTAGGAAGAGCCTAGTTATGGCTAGACAAGAGGATACAGACAAATCAACAGATCGTACAAGATAAATATAGTAAAACCCAATATAGTGAATTCAGCCTCGTAGTTATGACATTGTAAAAATTAAGACATATTCAGATAGAAGTTGGGGTAGTCAAGGGTACCGTATGAGTGTTATGGGAATAAAAGAGAGTGCTACTGGGAAGACAGTCAAAATATCAGTTCAGAAGCAACCCTACAAGCACAAGGGCGTGGAGGTAAGTAACAACAGATAATTATAGGAGAGGAAGAACATCAAAAATTCTATCGGGTATACGATGTAATAAGGTCGCAGCTTTATAAGAGTCAGAGGGTCTTCCCTAAGTACTACAATGAAAGATTAGCTGAGGAAATAAGGAAGAAGGCTTCAACCTAAGCACAGTGACCTAAAGAGGAAATGGTCTTGTAAAACCAGTCTTACTACAACATTGTATGCACTCCATAATAAAGTGTTACCTATTGTGGCTAATGAACGGGAAGTAAAATCAAATGTAATATTCGAGATCATATGAGTTTCACGAAAATTCTGACATGCGTGGAAACTAAGATAAGCTAAGTATGCATGCAACAAGGGGGCAGAATGACCAGGGAAAGTAATAGCTTCCATTTAAAGAGAGTTGAGATGGAATGAAAGGAATTATTCGATCAATGTTCCAGAGTTAGTTAAGTTATGGACACACTTAAGATTTTGGAGTATTATCCATGCAGCATATATGTTGACAATCATACAGCCGTAGAAGACTCCAGTATAAGTTAAAAGAAAGAATTGAGTCCAGGTCATAGATAAAGAATTTAATTGTTAGAAAATTGTATCATGGATATTCCATAGCGTCCATGAAGGACTAAAGTAATAACTAATACCATGAGCCGCATATCGGAAGATTTATTAAGCCTACATAAAGGTTGATCAAATGGAAGAGGAAACTAAAGAGTTACATCAACTAAGTTAATCATGAGTCTGATTATTGGACCCAAAAAAAATTATAGAAATCGTGATTGACAACATAGCAGAATCACTCTTAATATCAGGGGTACAAAAGAGATAGTACAATAGTCATATTCTATGACGGCTCTATGATAAATCCAGTTAGAAGAGTAGCAGCCTCATATTTAGAAAGATTATTGGCTAAGTCATCCCCAAAAGTGAGGGCCCACATATCTCAAAGATAAGAGGTTATTATACATAATTTAAGAGGGAAATATATAAGCTTGCTAGAACAGATGAAAATTGTCAACGGAATTCTTATGAAAAACTTGCTAGAACGGATGGAAAATTTCCAAGGAATTCTTATGAAAAGCTTGCTAGAACTGATTGAAATTTTCAAAGTAATTCTATGAAAAGCTTGCTAGAAAGGGTGGAAATTCTCAAAGGAATTGTTATGAACTCCTACAAGGTGCAACGTGAATTGCAAATTTTAAGGGAGTACAGTGCAATCTTTCTCAAGAATATCATACGGATTGTTCCATACTTTGATCCGTCGTTACGTGTTTTGTCGAAATTTACGTGTGTTGGAAGGATTGTCAAGAGAATCGGCTCAGGTATGTTAAGGCTATCCCTTCTTTCTTTTTGGCATGATCCATTCGATACAAACGAAACGACAACTTCCATAAATGACTCTACTCATAGAAATACTATAAATGCCTATGTTCTTGATTCCCCATGCGAATTATGATTATATATTCTATTCATGGGTCTCAGAAAAATACGTAGTTGATAAAGTTTATCCGAAAGGCATATTGAATTTATCATATTCCGAGAAATCTTATTAATGCACTTCTTATGCATTTCATGCATTTATACATGTAAATTTACCCATGACTAGATGGCATTATATACACGTATATTATATGTATATGGGATATGGGAAAAGGTTACGGCGTTATATCTGCACCACCACCTGATCAGCTGGTATACGTTGATGATTTTGCCCACAATGGCCGAGATGATTGAGATGCCCTCATAGGCTTGATGATGTTATGTACGCATATAGCTATGCATGGTATGACATTTATATGCAAATGCATGGCATTGTAAATATTAATGATTCAAAGAGTTATTCAGATTTACATGTTGAGTCTTTTACTCTATGTTTTTCTCATGTCTTTTGTTTACAGATTTTCATTCCTTACATACTCGGTACATTATTTGTTCAGATATCCCTTTTGCCTAGGGACGCTGCGTTTCTTGCCCGCATGTCCTGATAGAAAGGTTGAGAGTCCTCCAAGTAGGCTATCAGCTCAGCGGAAGGTGTTGGTGCGCTCCATTTGCTCCGGAGTTGCTTATTTGGTTAATATGATTAGGACATGTATTGATTGGTATGGGGCTCTGTCCCAACCTTTATGATATTTATGTACTCTTAGATGCTTGTAGACAGATGTAATGTATATGGATACTTGTATGGCCTTGTCGACCTATGTTTTGAGTATATAAAGGATCATGTCGGCCTTATAAGCCTGTATGTCATATATATAAGTTTGTATTACATGTTGGGTCATCAAATGTTGAGTGTTCTCTCATGATTTACTCTACTTATCTCACGATAGGCTTTCTGGCTCATTTACCTATAATAGTAAGATACGAAAAGATACATTACGTTGGTACGCGGTTGAGTAAGTTACCAGGTGCCCGTCGTAGCCCATCAGTTTGGGTCGTGACATCTAGGTATTCCGTGCACCCAGGTTCTACAAAAATGCATCATGATCTAAAGGACGTCTATTGGTGGAACGATATGAAGAGTAATGTAGCGGAGTTTATGGCAAAGTGTCCAAATTGTCAGCAAGTGAAGGTTGAACACCAACGGCCCGGTGGGTTGGCATATAACATAGAAATTCCAATATGGAAATGGGAAATAATTAATATGGACTTTGGTGTAGGATTACCGCACACTCCGTAGAAGTTTGACTCAATTTGGGTGATTGTGGATCGACTCATGAAGTCAGCACACTTTTTGCCGGTTAAGTCTACTGACACAACAGAGCAGTATGCTCAGTTGTATATCGAAGAAATAGTCAAGTTGCATGGCACCCCAGTTTCCATCATTTCTGACCGGGGTGCACAATTCACTGCTAATTTTTGGAAGAAATTTCAGCGAGGTTTGGGTACCCAGGTGAATCTTTGCACATCCTTTCACTAGCAGACTGACGGGCAGGCGTAGCGGACTATTCAAACGCTTGAATATATGTTGTGTGCTTGTGTTCTAGACTTCAAAGGTAGCTGGGATGATCATTTACCACTCATAGAATTTATAGCTATCATGCTAGCATTCAAATGGCACAGTTTGAGGCTTTATATGGGAGGAGATGTAGATATCCTATTGGGTAGTTCGAAATTAGGAAGGCAGAGTTGATAGGGCCAGACTTCGTGCATCAGGCCATGGAAAAAGTTAAAAACATTAAGGAGTAGTTGAAGACTGCTCAGAGTCATCAGAAATCCTATTCGGATATTCGTCGTAGGAATTTGGAGTTCAAAGAAGATGATTGGGTATTCTTGAATGTTTCCCCCATGAAAGGGGTTATGTGATTTGGTAAGAAAGGAAAATTGAGTACGAGGTATGTTGGACCGTACAAAATAATTCAGAGGATCAGTGAGGTGGCGTACAAGAATGAGCTACAACCTGAGATGTCATTAGTACACCCGGTGTTTCATGTGTCTATATTGAAGAAAGTAGTTGGAGATCCGACACTCATTGTTCCGGTTGAGACTATTGAGGTAAATGAGAAATTGAATTACGAAGAGATTCTGGTTTCTATTATTGATCGGCAAGTTCAAAAATTGAGAAATAAAGAAATTGCCTCCGTGAAAGTGTTATGGCGAAACCAACAAGTTGTAGAGGCTACTTGGGAGGCCGATGAAAAAATGAAGAAAAAGTATCATTATTTGTTTGAATGACCATGTATTTATAATGTTGTGATCTAGGAATATTATAAGACTTACTTTTTATGAATTATGTATGATTTGTACATTTGATGTTAAGGGTGTTCCATTCTGGTAATATAACCGCTTGTGAGGCCAAAGTTGGTGTTGTTTTGTATTATGTTACGTCGTTGGATTATGTATATGTTGTTAGGATGTGTTTTTGCGGTTCTCTGATAGGTGGATAGGCATACAAGGTAAACTCTGGCAAAATTTTTGGAAATTTAGGGAGTTAGTCAAGTTTGGGGCTGCTGGTGTGTGGTATGAAAAACTGAGTTGCATATGATCCTAATAACAGATTTTGACCCCCTGATTCGAGGACGAATGATCCTAAGTGGGAGAGAATGTAAGGCACCGTAAAACTTTGCAAAAGAAAATAATGTTTCGTGGTGCCGAATTGGTTTTACGTGTTCATTTTGAGACCGAAGAACAAGTCTGCAGGCTGCATAATGACCGCAGACACAGACAAGTTTTTGGCTGTTTTGGTCACCAATTATGCGACCGATATGCTGTCCGCATATCGATTATGCGATCGCAGACCTTGTTCTGGAGCTCTATTTTTGGGTTTTTCAAACCCGACCCTATTTCGTTAAATACACCCTTTGGGCCATTTTTGAACTATAATCTGACATTTTAGAGTAAGAGAGAGTGCCTTAGAGTGAGAAGGTGTTCTTCAATAATTGTTCTTCAATTCTTGCCCATGTTTTGGAAGATTAAGAAGGCAAACTCACTAGGTCTTCATCGTAGAGGTAAGATTGTACACCCTAACTCTCAATTTTGAATTTTTTTAGAAATGAGTAATTAACAAGATAATTTTTGGGCAGCAGAGTTGTTTATTTTACATACATGCGTTGTCAAAGGATGTAGGAAGATTGTTGAGCTAAAAATGGTAAAGATTGGGTCGTGGGATGATGAAATCCTCCATAAAAGGACCTTGAAACCTTAATGCACACCTAGTGTTTGATAAAATGCTCAAATGAGCTAGAACCATAATCATCTTCCTAATTTTGGTTCAATTTCTTATATTTCTATAGTAGATCGAAGTTGCTAAGAATTTCGGAACATTTTAGAGTTTAAGGAAGCTCAGTTGAGGTATGTTGGCTAAACTCTTCTCTTAGAATTGGATCCCACAATATTTATGTGAATTATGTAAGCCCCGAGTGGTTCATTATAAAATTCACTATTCCGAGTAAGATTGAGTTGGAAGATATATGTTCAACAAGTATTCCAAATGCTTTATTTATGCTATTTTATCAATTGAGGATTTGTTAAAAATATGGGCTGTGCATTAGAAATGTTCGATTTCAAGTATAATTCAAATAAAAGCTATTATGCCAAATTTTGTGAAGAATCTCTATGTGCCTTAGACCCTTAATTGCTCACACGTGTACTATAAGCCTTGATTTGAATTGGTGTTGTTGTTGTTGATGATGTTGAGGTTAGAAAGAAATAAAGGTGAGCATGAAATACTAAATATCGCCAACGTGCCAAGAATGATCTTATAATTATGGCCATTAGTGCCAATGAAATGAAACGATGTGAAAGTAATATGAGATACGATGATTGATATAGAAAGTTTGATGTCTCGAATAAGACAGCCTAGCCGGTCGGGTCGTGATCGGACACCACGCCGCACACATGGTGGTGATTGTGCTGGAAATTGCAACTAAAATTCTGATTGTGGTCGATGTCCCTAATGGATAGCCTAGCCGATCGGGTCGTGATCGGACTCCGTGTTAAAGATGGTGGTATTGATATTGAGAGTAATTGTGGTTGATGTCTCTAATGATATATCCTAGCCGATCGGGTCATGATCGGACTCCATGCTGAGAGTACGGTGGTAGTGTATTGTGAATAATGGTATTGTGGACAATGGTATATTGATAATAAAAATATCCCAGTGTGAGATATGGAAATTAATTGAAACACTGTCTTGATCCTAAACTGAGGTTTGATGTTGATTAAGGCTTCCATTAACATTATGATAATCTTGTTTGTATTATTCGTCGTTATACTGAGAAGGTGTTTAGTTATATATACAAGTGCTATTCGACAGTAGTAACGTCCCTTTTGCTGGGGGCGCTGCATCTTTAAATGGATACAGGTGGTTCTACAGCAGGATATATTGGTGAGCCCTACTTCATCCCGGGGTCATCAATCTTTTGTACTTTGTGTATTCTGTTTGAGGTATAGCCGGGGCCTTGTTGCCGGCATTATAATTGTACTCTTCTTTATCTATAGACAAACTATGTTATGTTGTGGTTGTATTACTTGTCCCACTTGAGACTTTAATAAAAATGATGAAACTTATTGGTAATTAATTGGTATTGTAGACATGATCATGTTTTTGTCTACTTAATGAAAATATGTATTATCTTCATTCGTGGATGAGTTTGGGTAGAAGGAAATGTAACTGGCTTGCTCGGTCGGGTTCACTCGGTTGAGCGCCGGTCACGCTCCTCGGTTTTGGGGCATGACAGGAGAGGACACACACCGTTTGGTGAGTGAAATACGAGGAAATGCCGATTCAAGTGTCTCCTAGGAGGCACCGGGCATCGAGTATACACCCGGTACCCAGCTTCCCATAAATGATACGACAATGGAAGATCCTTAGACATAATAGCCCTCACTACAGGAACAAGGGATATGGAATTAACTAAGGATCTTAACATGTGACAGGAGACAGGAAAAAAGTCCTTAGTCACACTGCGTACGAAGAACCGCTTAGCAAACTCCAAAGCACCAACTAAGGATACTAACGATTTCTCTAACGAAAATGGAACATTCAATGGAAAACTTAGCTTGCAATAAGGCCCATCCACCCGCTTATCTCTGATGATGATATCATCGCCGAGGATAGCATAGCGTGTAAAAGGAACTCCTTGATATACTTGGGCTGCTACGAACCAAAACACCAAATAATGAGTTAATGCAAAGCAGACCAAGCTCCGTAAAAGCCCAACGGTGCTCTTATTACAAAACGAACTCTACCTCGAGGAAGCCGACGACGAGAATTTTGAATCGTCAGAAAAGAGTAGTAACCATACTTTCACAATAGTGTTGTCCACAAGAACATCAATGTTTGGTAGCAGAAAATCATCTTTGGGAACATGCTTTATTGAGATTTCAAAAATATATGCGAACACGTTCATTCCCTTTGGGAATGGTGAGGATGTTCGAAATCCAATCAGAATAATCTACTGCCTTAATGAAATCAGTATAATAGTAACATGACAACTGAAGAGAGGATGATGTAGACTCTTCAACCTCTTCCCGGTGAGGTAATGATGTATAGCAAAATTCGAAAAGTAGCTTCTAAGTGAGATGATCTCGGCTTGTCCATATAAAAATCGGCTGATCATTCCCTCATATGTTGTAAGTGTAAGCAATGTCTGTGTGATAATTAGTCAGGTAGAAAAGAGTCCCAACAAGTCTCCTTACAAGTAGATGGGTTATCCAATAGCTCTCCAGCATCCGAAGCTAATTTCAGATACTGTTCCGGTTTGCATGCAGAAAGACCAACTTTTGACAATAAATCCAATGAATACTTTCACTGGGTTCCAAAACTCTTTGCGAGCTCATCACTTTAATCTCCAGAAGAGACTTTGAGTGTTCTAAATATTTCATATCAAACTAGGTTCTTAATCTTCTCTTAAGCTCATTTATCAAAGCTCCACATCTCATGACAATCCCAATCGCTTCAGCTCATGTTTAAGTTCTAGAGATACCCGCTGCCGGTACCCTATTTGAAACTTATCATATAGAGATGTTATTTCCTGTTCTCTCGGATGAGCTTGGGGCGAACAAGCATATTATATTACAAGGTTTTAATACTAGTTATACGCCCATGTCTCTGTTGATTAAAACTTTCCGGATGTGGCTTCATTAGCGGCACCACAAGAAGCATGTAACCATGCAGACGAGGAGCAACAAGAAGAAGGAAATAAAGTCAAAGGGGTCTAGAGCAAGGTCAAGAAGTTAGCTCATTAGATGGATGGCTACCCATGGAGATGGTAGAAGATATGTACTTAGATCTTACGGTTAGGATGCTTGCTCCAAATGGAAGAGAGACGGCTTTCCTTTCGGATGTTGCAAACACACAAACGAAACACCTTAGTCAGCGGAAGAAGTCACTATCAATCTGATCTAACAAGAAATGCTTTACCAGTAAAGTGAAGCAAGAGACATTCGATCCTTTCTTAGGGTTCCAAGTAATTCATCCAGCGCCGAGAAAAGTATCCGTTTGTACAGCGAGGCAGCAGAGGGGAGTTGGCACAATATGTAATCCCTAGGGTATCGGTGTCGAAGAAGGGGATCACTTAATGCTACTACAGGCACTCATTAGTTCAGATGGGGTAGCGTGAAGGAGATAATAAAAGGACGCGCTGAAATTAGTTCCGTATCCAGGTCTTCTGGAGTCAAAAACTTCCTCATCCAATAGAATTCTTAGTTAGTACCATTCAACTAAGCCTATTTTTGATGAGTGAAGCGGCTAGGCTACATGCTTAGCCTAGTATTCCCGGATTGGTATTGGATAAGAATAATTTTGCTTTATTCCCACTCATGAAGAACAATAAAGTGAGGGGAGGGCTTCCGTGGAAAAAGGGTAAGTTTGGGATGAGAGGGTGAACACTAAAATAGTAGTCAACAAATTTGTCTATTTTTTTATGAAGGTGAATTTATAAGAAAAGGTACTTCCATGTGTATAAAAGAACAAGGGAAGGAGGCCCCTAGTCCAAGTATAATAGCATAGGGGGTGCAAGGGTGAATATGCTAGAGGGAAGGAGGCCCCTAGTCCAAGTATAACAGCATTGTGGATCTCATTCGTATTCCAATTTTTTGGACATAGTTAGAGTAGTCATTTAGGGGAAAAGTCCTTTTTAATTATTCTATTAGCATAGCATTAAGTGGTAAACCTTTTACACTTTAGGTTTTACCATACTATACATGCAAACATAACGAATAAAACCAAACAAAGATAGTTAGCATAGATAGGAGTCTATCTCCAGTAGGCACCAGAGTAGATCTACACTAAAATAAGAGAACACCAGACATGAAAGCAATTGTCTCAAGAGACTTATTGAAACCTTATAAAACTAAAAAGAGTCAACAGACTCTTTTAGTTTTCTCGCGCACCAAGGAAGATTGCCTCCACGATCAGTGCTTGCTACTCCTAGCGTAGTCCTTGGAGTCTTTCTTCTATTTCCTGAATTCTTTGACGGTTTGCTTCCATTCGGGCTTCAATAGCAACCGGGTTCATAGAGCGAAGATGTCTCAAGAAACCATTTAACATTATTAAAGTCTTTTGAAGAAAAGTTTATACATTTTGTATTTCAACGTTAATTTCAGCAGGTCGTTGGGGAATGTCATGAATTTGAGCAGGGAGGGCCATGGCTTCTCGATATACACTGGTAGAAAATTTCTATTTTTATTTTTTTTTGTAGAGCACGAAGGCTTATCGAACTTCTTTTTATAGAGTGTATAGCAATTCTGCCAATGCAATACAAATTGCATGGTTGGCACAATATGAGTACTATAACCACGCTTCCAGTATGAAAAAACAAACTTTGCAGAACCCTTTCACCTAATGGATCGTGGTAAAGTCAGCATTGGATTATGCGGATCATACACCTTACGCTAGGATTTGGTAAGGATATTTACGAGACTGAGGTGAGATTTAAGAGAAAGACAGGGGTGGATTTTTTTGCTCTAACTGGTTGTGAGCATGGGAATTGCGTTGCAGAGCAGAGGGCAGAAAGGAATTTGGTGTTGCCGGTTTGATGACTGTGAGAGGGGTTGAAAAATTATTGGTTTCTTTTAGCAGGTATATTGGTATGAATTAATTTATTATAGATTATAGAATGAAGAAGATCCATACAGCACGAGCAGTTGAGTACAGTACTAGCATGCCTTTGTTTTGTTGTGTGAAGAAAGTAAAAAACATGAAAAGCACGCACCTCAATCACCCTGCCTGTGTGAATTGAACGAACTTAAAAGTACAACAAACTTAAGCTGGGTTTCCATCTATTTTTTAGTGTTCCGCCATTTCTAACAAAGTCTAAAGGACATATTCATTGCCGATTTGCGGTTCGGATGGAAGATACTACTGAGGTTATACACCAAGTAGACACGTGATTTTGCTCTGGTAGAAGTGCACGCGCAATTCAGCTCTGGATAAACTCCCTGAGGTCCAGAGAGAGATGAAGTTTATAGTCAACCTCTGCCTCTCAGATAGCTTTCTTTTCCAACACTTCTATGTGGAGATGGATGTAATATTAATATGATTGATAGTTTAAGTTTGCTATTTGCACTTTTCCAAAGTCTCAAATTTAGGGCTTGCTTCCGGCCTTGTTTCGTAGCGAATTTATTGATTTGAATACTTCTAACACTAAATTCTCTTTTGTAATTCTCTTTTGTAAATTCAACTTGGCTTGTACCTGGAACAGAGAAGAAGGGTATCCAATTGAAATCTAGTTTTTTTCTATTTTTCGCTTAGATGTGCTCGGCAGATGAGAAAGCTAGAGCGTGATGACAAGAATTGAAGAGAGAATCACAGCTCTCAGCTATCACATTCAGAAAGACTGCTGGCCTAATTTTACTCAATTAAATAAACTATACCCTTACAAAACTTATTATTACTCCTGCACAGTTTTTCAATTTTAATGTCATTCTCACCTCTATCCCTGACTGGGTATTTGATTTTAGTCCCTTTTAAGGAGGGTATCTTTTTTGTTAATATCAGCCCGACTCGCATGGACTTCCGATCTTTCTTAATTGACAACTTTATTGCAATTTTAAGTTGTCTAGTTACTCATACACAAGCAAAACAATTATGGATATGATTGAGGAGCGCTAGGAAGAATGGATCTGGGAGATGCCCTTGAAGATCACTTACCCAACTCTGGACGGACATGAGTGGAGAATTGTCATCGGACTTGATCCAAAAAACATAGGGCGGAGTTACCTTATTGGTGAGTCTTAGCCGGGTTAGTGTTTAAGGAAGAAAACCTCATTGTTGGTTCTTGTTTATTTAAATGGTGCCAAATTCAAAAATAAAAGGAAAAAGATGCTTGTACGCACATTAGATTTGCTAACTCAATGGATCCTACTGTGTCTAGATAAGGGTTTCTGCTTGTTAGCTTTGTATTGGCTCCCATCTTATTTAACGAGGCCATTAGTTGAATACTGATCAAAATTATTTGAAATTTTTAAACTTTTCCAATATAGAATAATTAGTTATGTTAAATACCCCGAAAAGCCAAAACCTCTTATTCTGGTCATTTGAAAAACTACGACTAGTCAGGAAATGCATAACAGAAGAGACGTCGTAAGTAATAATAGCACAAAAGCAGGTGGCGGAGATCCGCAAAGCTAACCGGATGCCTGGGGCTTAGGACAAGGAGTGTCCGGAGTCTCTTAAGAAAGGACAAAGACTAATTAATATCATGTTTACACCGACCGGATTTAAAAAAGTCCTTCACCCCTTATCTTCTCGTCTATCTTCTTTATGTTATGATCGGATCGACTGGCTTCTTTCAAGCCCTACTTGAATTGCTTTCTTCAAAAAATCTTTCTTTATTAAGAGTCCTTTAAGAAGCTAAGCTCCTTCAGATAGTAAGATTAGCTTAACTTCATACCTCTAAGCGCTCGTGACTATCCGATTGTCACGCCCCAAAATCGAGGAGCGCGACCGGTGCTCATTCGAGTGAACCCGACCAAGCAAGCCTGTTAGATTTCATTCTACCCAAACTCTTCCGTGAATAGAGATAATACATATTATCATTAATTAGACGAAAATTTGTCCATGTCTACAATACCAATTCATTTCTAATTGTTTCATCATTTTTAAAGTCTCAAATGGACAAGTAATACGTCCACAACATAACATAGTTTTTCTTTCCCCAGCACCAATACACAACCCATACTATGTCTACGGAGCCTCTATAGATAAAGAAGAGTACAATGATAATGCCGGCAACAAGGCCCCGGCTATACCTCAAACATGATACACAAGTACAACAGATTCATGATGCCGGAATAAAGTGGGGCTCACCGTGTCAGCTGGGAAAAAGGTGCACTGCTATCACTAATCAATATCTCCTGCTGTGGAACCACGTGCATCCATTGAAATATGCAGCGCCCCAGGCAACAGGGACGTTAGTACCATCGAATAGTAACAATGAAAGCCTTAATCAACATTAAACCTCAATTTAGTATCAAGACAATATTCAAATTAATTTCCATATCTCACATTGGGAGATTTTTAGTATCGATATACCATTGTCCGCAATACCAGTGTTCACAATATGATCACGACCCGATCGGCTAGGCTATCTCATTAGAGAATCAACCACAATTTCCATAAATACCAATACCACGGTAAATTTTGTATGGAGTCCGATCACGACCCGATCGGCTAGGCCATCTATTAGGGACATCAACCACAATTACTCTCAATATCAATATAACCATTTTTAACATGGAGTCCGATCACGACCCTATCGGCTAGGCCATCTTATTTGAGACATCAACCTTTTTATATCAATCATCGCATTTCATAATACTTTCACATCTTTTCATTTCATTGGCACTAGTAGCCATAATTATAAGATCATTCTTGGCACGTTGGCCATATTCAGTATATCATGCTCACGTTATCAATTTCAAATATCATCCTCGTCATCAACAACAAACACAATTCAAATCAAAGTGTGTAGTACACAAGTAAGAAATTTAGAGTCTAATGCACATAGACATATTTCACAAAAATTTGGCATAATAGCCTTCATTTGAACTTGACTTAAAGTTGAAACACTATTGATGCACAACCCATATTTTAACACATCCTCAGTTGGTAACATAACATGAATAGAGCATTTGTGATGCTTTTTGAAAATATATCTTTCAACCCAAATCTTACTCGGAATAGCCAATTTCATAATGAATCACTTGGGACTTACATAATTTACATGAATATCGTGGGATTCAATTCTAAGAAAAGAGTTTAGCCAATATACCTCACTTGAGCTTCCTTAAACTTTAAAATGTTCCGGAATTCTTAGCAACTTCAATCTAATTTAAAAATATAACAAATTGAATCAAAATTAGGAAGATGATCATGGTTCTAGCTCATTTGAGCATTTTATCAAACACTAGATGTGCATTAAGGTTTCAAGGTCCTTTCATGGAGGATTCCATCATACCACAACCCAATCTTTACCATTTTTAGCTCAACAATCTTTCTACGCCCTTTGATAACACATGCATGTAAAATAGCCAACCCTCTTGCCCAGATATTATCTTGCTTATTATCCATTTCAACACAAAATTCGAAATTGAGGGTTAGGGTGTAGAATCTTACCTCTAGGATGAAGACGTAGTGAGTTTCCCTTCTCAATCTTCCAAAACTTGGGCAAGAATTGAAGAACAATTTTTGGAGAACACCTTCTCACTCTAGGGTACCCTCTCTCACTCTAAAATGTCAGATAACAACTCAAAAATGACCCAAAGAGTGTATTTAACGAAATAGGTTCGAGTTTTAAAAATCCAAAAATGGAGGTCCGGAACAAGGTATGTGATCATATAACCGATATGCGGACCGCATATCGGTCGCATAATTGGTTACAAAATGGCCAAAAGAACTGCCTGTGTATGCGGTCCGCATAATGCACTGCATAACAGTTATGCGGTCGCATAGTCGACCGCATAATTGCTTCCAATTAGCCCAATTAACTGGCTCACTCTGCGGCCATTATGCGGTCCGCATAGTGGTTCTGCGGTCGCATAATGGACCGCATAAATGCACTTTTCCGGCAAAGTTTCCTTTACTTTCCGGTGCATTGTTCAACCCAAAAAGTCCGAGCCTCGGCGAGCTTGCTCAAACATGTAAGCCTTGTCCAGCAGCATGAAACATTATTTTTTTTGCATATTTTACCGAGCTTTACACTTAAGTTCTTCAAAATTTTCCGGGGTGTTACACCGATGATAGTCACTTCGCTTTCCTTTTAGACTGAAAAAGGAAAACAGAAAGATTGAGCATAAAAAAAATATAGAGAACGAGCTATTACGTGCAAACAATGGAAATTCAATAATAAGAGTCTGATCTTCTCACTTAAGAATGTGCGATTCCTCCGGAGTGAAGTTGTTGGGGGGAAGAGAAGATCAGGAAGCTAGTTTAATTGAGGAATCCACTTTCTTTAATGTGTAGTAGCTGGTCTACAAAAGCATGAGGCATGACGCTTCTCCTTTTTTTAGTCCACTCTCCCTTAGAATACGGAGCTGCTTGAAAGCAGATTTCGAATTTACATAGGTGAATGTAGAGATCACCGGTGTCCTACTCGAGATGAAGTACTTGTCGTCCCCAAACTAGAGATGAGGGAAAAAGGCTCGAGAAAGCATCCTTGGAAGGGGGAATATCTGAAAAAGTGTAAGCGGGGAGCCCATCCCTCTTGTTCTTACAGAAGACATAAGGGGGAATACACGACGGACGGAAAGTAGGGAAACATCCTTTTTCTGTATTCTCTCCACAGAGGAAGGAAAGCACCACCAAGCCAACAAGAAAGCACAAACTACCTGAGGTAAGACTTAGGGCCTTGTGCACCATCCAAGAGATTACCGGGGGTCTCGGTATCAGGGGGCGCGGGAACAAGAAACTCCAGTAAATAAAAGAAAGGCAATAGGAGTCCTCTCAATAGCCGAGGGCCCACTTCCCTATATGTACTTACAGAATTGGAAAAGATTGATTCTCATAGATTAGACAATACACATGCGCAAACAAAAAAATCAAACTATCTTCTTATTGATACTATATACTTATCCTTTTCCCCTATAGGTCCACATTTCTTCAAAAACAAAGATATAGCAACTAAAAGAAAGCTAAATTGAATCGGAATAGGATAAAGAATGCACAAAGGATCAGAGAGAAAGAGGATTCTAAAAGCAAAAATCCTAGAAGACTAGATTGTCAGACTCGGATGTAGCAGTAAGATCTCTATCTCCAAAGAAGGCATGAGGGTTTTCTAAAAGTCTCCTCTCATTACTTATGGATAAAGCTCTTAAGCTTAAGCTTTTACGAACTGAAAGATCTTCCCATTCTAAATAAGAATGAGAGTCTTTCAACTAGATGTGCTCCTTTGGCTGGGTTTGAGAGAGAGAGCGTGAGATAGTTGGTCTAATAACTAGTCCAACTTCCTTGTATCTGAAAGCGATGACAGGATGTTAGGTCTAGTAAGGAGACTTTTTGGATAATTTACTTCCACGAATAGACTATTAGGCTAAGAAGAATAGGTTGGAATTGATCCCACCATTGAAAGAGTGGTTTTGTTCTGTCAATATAGCTTATCGAGTAATGAATATGAACACTTTCAATACAAAAAGAGCTCCTTCCGGCTAAACTCTAGTTGGACAGTATTAGTTCAGTTTGAGAAGTTAAGGAGGCACGAAGAGCTAACAAAGAGTCTTTATATTTGACTGTCTGAAATCAAGTGGGAGATTGAATTAAAAAGGCCCCTTACTATAGATAGGGTGTTAGCGTTGTTTTTTGAAATAAGGTCGTTTAGGTTAGACTAATAAGATAGAAAGGGGCAAGCCAAAACTCACTCTACTGAGTTCGTCTTTCGGGGCTACCTACTTTAGGGCTTATGTAATATATAAAGAAGAACCCTCTTAGGCCTTTTTGCTTAAGGGCTGCTCGCCTTTTGAATAAAAGGAAGTGGGAGAGCAGAGGTTATATTAGTAAACCGATGCATTAGCTGAGGCTCCCATGTCCCGCCGACCCTCCGAAAAAGTAAGGGCTCATAGGGTGTCACAAGCAAACTGAGTAAAAGCTGGGTAAAACTCATATAAGCAGAGGAAGAGACACATTCATGAAAAGCGAGAAGCCCTGCCGTAGGGGACTGACAATTGATGAATAAATCTTACTTATGTTTATGGGTAAGAACATATATTAGTCCGTATCATGGGTCTATTAGTTACAAAAGGCGAACATCCCCTTTCCAAAACATTAACATAGGTCCTCGGGCAGACATCGAAAAGGGGACGAAAAGAGTCTATTTACCTTTTCAATATTTCAGAATGTATCATGGCTCTATATATTTATTAAAAAAATATTTCTGCCTCTCGGGTGAACAAATAGGCATGGGGAAGAGTGAGAGGGGAGCTACGAGCCCTCTCTCATTGTTCTTCCCGGACCACCCATCTCTTCCTTCCCCTTCGCCCGGCCCGGTGAGATCAGATTTCTAGAATGAAGTGAAGTGATAGGAAGAGAAAACTGCTGGTGGGAAATCCCTATTCATGAAAGCCCATTGTAAAGGGGAAAAGGAAAGTGTGCTCTTATGCACCAGCTGAAGAAAGGAGCTTTGGAAGCTTACCTTATTATTATATTAAAAGGGGAGAGGGTGGAAAACCTATCCGACTAATAAGAAGAAAGGGGCGAGCCAAAACCTACTCCTACAAAGTTGCTAGATCAATGTAGTACATTATACAGCAGCCCACTAGCAGCGGAGGGGGTTCGATTCACGTTATACGCGATGTGGCGAAAAAGGATGATTCAACGAGATAGGCCTTGCCTTCATTAAGATTTAAAACTTGTCGTCTAATTTCAGGAATTGTTTGGAACAGAGTACTTACAATGATACAACACTGTATTCTCTGAAGATTGAGGAACAAGAAGAGGTCTATTAAGAGAAAGATTTATTCTAGAGAAAATCTTAACAGTTACATCCAATCACAAACTACACGAAAGTTGTCCCCTATATTTATGGAGATTTACCCATCACAGAGATGCACGGAGGAAGAGAACGAACTGAATATATCCCTTTTCTACTCAATCCAGAAATAAGATCGGACGTTATCCCGGTTCGTCTCCATTTTCATGAAACTATCCCGGTCATCAAAGGGTTTGTGTGAATAATAGAATGGTTAACATTACTAATTTTAAACTCGCCCACGGTGATATAATATGTTTTTAAGAAAATGATGTGAGAATCCGCGGTGAAGAAATAAAGAGATCCCTCTATATCGAAATCTCAGTTTAAATAATAATAGGAAAATTCCTGGATCACCCGTGGATAAGAACCAAAACAGAATGGTTCCGCCTACTCAAAACTAAGAGGGGATGTCGCCAACTACTAAAATACCAGTTTTTGCAACAGTTGTGTTGTTCTAGGCAAGAAGAAGACTTAGAAAGATCAAAGAAGTCTGGATCCGAAAAAGTATGCTTAGGCAGTTCTTTCGCTGATCAAAACAGAATGAAGAGGAATTTGTATCATTTCAATTCCCTATTCTTATCGAAGAGAAGGAACAAGAAAAAATGAAATATTCGTACTCGAACAAGAAGTCCTATAGTTTACAACTCTTCTTTATATAGTAATTCGACCTATTGCTCCGCATCCTCCCATCAGTTTACTGAAAAGATAAAAATAAAAAGGATCGAACTACTTACTCATTATTCGGAGATGAATCATAGATCATCAAAAGCTGTGGTATCTTATGGACCTAACATAGGTCACATACCTCACGACATAAGATTGAAAGATCCAAACCTTCTTCTTCGGAGGGGAAAGGGACATGGCCAAAATATATAAATATCGGCGTAGTCGCTCATAGGGACATATCTACCCGGATAGAGGATAATCTAGGCCAATTCATAGATACACCTCTCTCCATATAGATAGGTATCTCCGTGGATAGAGATAAAGATAGGAATCCATCTAGATCTTGATTCACTATTTTCATATTTTTTCTTGATTCTGATTGATTGCCTTTTTTATTACGACAAGTTTTAAATCTTAATGCAGGAAATGAAACATCATTTTTTAATTATTACGTATTGGGTCGAAGCGTAGACGAGCGAGCAGAGCCAAGGAAATAAGGAAGCCCTTCATAGAGTAGTCGACTAGTAGTAGAAGACTGCTGGCCTGAGCTAAGGCAGCCTCTCTCAGGAAAGATGGCCCAATTTCTCTTCTTTCTTTTTGTCCAGAAGGCTAAAAGGTGGGGGAGAAGGAAGCCAAACCTCTAATCGGCCTGGACACATAAATAATTCTCTGCGTCGAGAGATATTTGAGATTTCGTAAGTAACCCAGTGGGTGCTTTCTAAGAAGGGCTTGGAAGAAGAAAATGAAATAGGAACAACCGCGTTGGTCGTAATAGATCGACTTCCATGCTAGTTCGTGCTCCAGCATGAAAGTTACATTTTAGGGAAGGACAACATACTATGATACTTTCTGTTTTGTCAAGCCCTGCTTTGGTCTCCGGTTTTATGGTTGTACGTGCTAAAAATCTGGTACATTCCATTTTGTTTCTCATGCTAGTCTTTCGCAACACTTCAGGTTTACTTATTTTGTTAGGTCTCGACTTCTTTGCTATGATATTCCCAGTAGTTTATATAGGAGCTATAGTCATTTCCTTCCTATTCATTGTTATGATTTTCCATATTCAAATAGTAGAGATTCATGAAGAAGTATTACGCTATTTACTAGTTAGTGGTATTATTGGACTGATCTTTTGGTTTGAGATGTTCTTTATTTTAGATAATGAAAGCATTCCATTACAACCAACCAAAAGATATACGACCTCTATGAGATATACGATTTATATCAGAATGGTACGAAGTTGGACTAATTTGGAAATATTGGGCAATTTACTTTGTACCTACTATTTTCGTTTAGTTTTAGGTTTCCAGTCTTATTTTATTAGTAGCCATGGAGGCGTGGGCCACAGGTCGCACATATGCCGCCAGGTCGCACGACAGAAGAACACCCAACATAAAGATGCACACTCCTCCATGTGAAATATTCATCTTCATAGGAGCTTTTTGATACTAGTCGTGACCAACAGCCATCAGCTTTCGACTTGCCAGTAAGGTAAGAGCTTCAAGCCCGGTTTCAGGTCGCGCACCCTCCACACATGCACCGTCCAATGAAGGGGGGATGGGAAAAGCTTTAGGCCCAAAACCTTCGACCCTTATTTAAAAATGGGGGTGCCCGAGGCACCTCATCTTCTCATTTCGTCATTGCTCGTTCCCGTTAGGGCGAAGTGTTTGGACTTTCCTCCTCCTTGACCGCTTAGGCTTCGCTGACCTATCGCGTGGTAAAATAAAAGAAAGTACAAAAGAATAGTAAATAGAGCACACCGTAGAAAGATTATAAATATGAGAAGTCCCCCTTGGATTCGAGAAGAAGCAAATGAGGAACCGGAACGAAACGGAATAAAACGTTTCTAGCTCTAGTTTCTGATGAGCTTCTCCTAATTATGTCAAGTAATAGAATAGGGAGGATTGCTCTGACCAAGACTCCACTTTTTTCTCCGTCCGCGGAGCGTATGAATTTCCTGGAATGACTAATTTTAATGACTTGACCTTTGGGTTTAAACCCATAAACCTAGTCCACCTGCAGCCATGTTGATCAAAATGACTAATTTTAATGACTTGACCAGTCACTAGCCCTCGTATTATAAGATTCTCTCACCCTGTGGTGGACAATCCATTCCCCTTAGTCGTAGGTGCTGGTTCTATTTTGATTTGAATGGGCCGGGGCTACCGAGGTACATATGGGCGACCCTTGGCGTGTCTCGGTGATACAAACAAAGAAAAGACAATGGTTTTTAAGATAACAATGAACAAAAAGACAATCCTTACCAAATGAAGAAATAGAATAATCTACTTTTTTTCCCTTCTCGTTGATTCCCCCCGACAATCAAGCTGCATTTCCTTCTAACAAGTGGCTGAGAGTTAGCAAGCAACCTTGGCCTCTTGGTAGGAGGTTCGATGTTCCCTTCTTTTCCGGTCCGACCGCAGTACGACACCTGAACTCGAAGCTACGATCAGATCCGATTGGATCTGGTCCTATCCGACCCAACCACAAAACTTAGAACGGCCGGCCTGTTTGGACGGTGGAATGGGGAGAGGGGGAGTCGTGCCCATTCTCTATTAGGGCACGAGCAAGAACATAAAAAAATGGAAAATCAAATACATGAACATGATATAATGACATATTCAAAAATAAGTTATTCGATTTGATAGGCTGCCAGCGGAAGGGAAAGAGTTTACCGACCGCATAATAATTCATTCTTGTGTGCAGCGTGTGGACCCATGTCTCCCGAACGATTATAGTAAGGCCGCTCATCTAATATAAAATCAATGAGTAGATCTCACCTCCCCTTCCCCATACCATAGCCGGAAGGGATAGTGTATCCACAAAAGAGAGAGTACGAGCCCTTGCCCAACATTTAGTTTAGACGCGGCTCGAATGCCTTTATGCTATAGGTTGTGTTAAGCATGCTTCTTTGACAGTCATGACTATAAAGGGCCAGGCAGTAAGCTCTCTATCGACATTAGGGGCTATTCATAGTAAAAAAATTACTAGACTATATGGATTCGAACAGAACTTCAACTTCTACTTCATTGATTAAATCAGGGGCAGTGCTAGAACATAATGTTGGACGATCTCCATTTCCATATGGTAATTGAAGTCAAACAAGAGCAAACCAGGTGCAATTCAATACTTATTCCTAGCAATGATTCCCCAAAAAGCAAAACCTCACTAAACCGAGGCCCATTGCTTTGGGGACTACACTATATAAGAGAATGACTAAGGTTATTGCCAATAGTTTCTATTGAGAGACATGCTGGCTCTTTAAAAAGAGCGCCCTCCCAATCTCATTTTGATAGGAAGAGATATTGATAATTATCCCAAGGAGGTTTACTACTCAACTGATAGATCAGGTGAGCTAGCCATGATCACTAAACTCACCAAACCAGTAGCATATGAAAATTTGAATCATTGGTTTCTATACGCTTAGGGAAAATGGTATTTGCCGAGTAGGATATGAAAGTTTATTTATATACAATGGAAAGCCCCTATAATCTTTGGACATCCAGTGGAGTTCATAAAAGAAATCAAAGAAAGGTCCGCGACAAAGCTGTCCCCTCTCTCCATATCTCTCCATAATAACAAAGCCAGATAGAGATATTGATCGTTCAGAATTGATTCAAATGTCGAGGACCCACGAAAACATCCATCTTATTCGTGCTCCGCACAGCAACTTGCCCAGTCAATATTATATGTCTATGCTAAACTTGGTGATCTATTTTCGTTGTTCCCTTTAAGAGTATGTGATATAATCATTCTTATCTCAAAAGAGAAGTACGCATTGTCCCCACTTAAGTTATTAAGTATTCCCAAAGACGAGGAACTTTTCTTTTATGTTGACACTTTATGTCAGCCAAGGGACCCTGATCATAAATGGGTTGTTTGTCCCGGTGAAAGGGACGCTCTCGTTTTAATCACTCTGGTGCATAAGTTGAATAGTTGATCTATGCGTTCATCTATCTTTCAAGAGCAGTCGTGTGGTTTTCCCAGAGATCGTCGTGAGTTCTTTGCTAAATTAGATGGAGTGGGGAAGATTAGAACTATTTTCATCTTGAATCTAGCACCCTCACAAGGTACTACTCCTCATAAAAAATATTATGAAAGCTGGCACCCTTGGTGCGTGATAGCTACGTAATATCCTTAGGTTCCTCCTTTTTTAAGATACCAGTTTATGATCAAAATGGAATTAATTGTTATATTATGGAAGTAGGGATCCCACACGCTGGGTTAATCACTAAGGTCTTATACAATTTTATGTTGGATGATCTTGACCGGGGATTTAAATAGATATACCCTAGTCTTTCTTATTATCATTACTTGGCTGAATGTTACGTATTATATCCATTGTTTAGTCTCCAAAGCGAGCAGCAGTGTAAAGAAGAAATGAATAGTATCCTCTTAGAGTTAAATCTTGATGGGGATATCACAACTATTCTACCTGGTGGGAGTGCCCACGTGACTCGTGATAGGCGTTTGATTATTCTAAGTCGAGATCACAGTCTTCACGTTATCAAACAGTCAATATTCATTATTTAGTACAATTTGTAGTCAATATGTTTTATACAAAAAGGAACCCATGCAACGATAGGAAATCCTATTTTTAAAGAGCCAATGCCTTAAGACAGACCCTAATAGCAGTTGTCGCCAACTTCACTAAGTTGTGGTTCTAAAAAAAAGATTTAGCTTGGTATATTCCATCAAGAGAAAGTCATATCTATATATAGAAAGCAAAATAGAAATTGTATACAGGTGCTTACACTTTCCTGAGGATTCTAAGACCCGATCACCCGTCAAAGAAATATCCTTAGGTCTTAAGTCTACAGCTCCGTAGCTTGTGTCGCCTACATAGGGTAGATGGCATTCTTTATTTTAGGTCTTGATATGAAAAATATCAAGATATGCAAAATAAATTGATGGTATTCTTTGTTTTAGGTCTTGATAGATTTTTCTATCGATTGAAGTTATTATGCTGGCTGATTAAATCTCTTCCTAACGCCTTTAGGGGCTGTGAAGAGAGCCCAGTTCCAGGCCCTCTTTTAGAAAGAAAAAATGGGTACAAAAAGAGGGCTTGGGGGTATATATACTATACAAATTGATGATGGTTTATCATAATCAGAGCAAAGATCAATCTAGGTCGAGATGAATGGAAGATGCTTGTGGAACTAGTTTTTGATAGGGTCTATCTTAGCTCGAAGGAAAGAACAACCTAAGTTACACCCCCAAAGAATATGGATTCAAATTAGTTAGTATTTGACAAAGAACCTAATGGAATTTAACAAGCAGTAACCGGAATAAAAGTTTTCCAAAATGGTGTTAACCGGTAATAGAATGTAGCTAGATAACTGATGCCACAACATCCGAAATATGTGGATGAAGTTCGTGGTACACTAACTTAACCTTCAAGGTCAGATAGTGCTACAGTGAACATCAATCCACTATCTAGCTCAAAATTAGCCTCACGAACTACTAACACTATTATTCGCGTTGCCCTTTTTTTGTGCTATTTCATCATAGGCTATCGAAACTTGCTTCTTAGCGCTATGTGGGTAGAGAATTTATCTATTCAGCCCCCCAACTTCAATTACAAACTCTTACTTCTCGGTCTAACATGGACTAATCCCTTAGCAGGCAAGAAACTCCTACTAACCAGACAGAAAGTAAGTTTCCACTCCCTACCAAAGCGTTGTCGCACCTCTACTATTTTCGGCGTAACGAGGTTTTTGTCTTTACGAGGGCACCCCCTCGCTAGATTCAATCCCAAGGGTCAATCAAGCCTTTGAAACTAGTGAAAATAGTCATCATAGTCTGAGTTCCTGCTTTCAACGAGACTTTCTTAGCTTGTCAAACATTCTCTCCTTCACCAAGAAAGTTATCCGGTAAGCAAGATCATTGATTGATGTGCCTGAATAAGGTTGATCGATGGTAGCTGCTTGGAGCTTTCTCTATACCTTAATTGAACTGCCCCGCTCTTAGCTCGGGTTCTTGCTTAATGAGGCATCCCTTGTTTACTCTTGGATTGGACTAAGTGGCAATTCTTACTGTGGAAGAAGACCTTGTTATTCTTCTCCTTCAGTGGATAAGTACACTAGGGCTTGAATGCTCTTTTAACATGTATGTGGATTACTTGGTCGATTACCTGATTGCACTAGTCTCATAGCCATCTCTTTAGGGTCCCGCCATTCCTTCTTGTTAACACAGGAAATCTAACTCATTCTAAGGTAGAGATCTTAGAGTCCTACTTAAAGTGAAAGGTAGTTCTGTAGTTAAAGCAAGGTGAGTAAATACTATGGGAAAAAAACCTATGTTCTTACGCGGGATAGGAATAAAGGCTACTAAAAGTGGAACTCACGAAATATGTACTAACTAACCTTAGAATGGGGATGCCAATCTTATACACAAAATACCGCTATCTTAAGGAACCTTGCAGGGGGCTGCGTATAGCATTCTATGATTTTAATACGAGAAAGAAATCAGACCTATAACCTCACTGTAGTGGCTTGTAGAGTTGCTTTGCTGCGGAAATCTCAAGTAAAAACCTATTAGAACTGTGGGCTTCATCCGTCTACTACTCGACCTTAAGTAACTACAGTTAGTAGGATCCATCTAATAGCTTAATGACTTGCTTGGGTCATCTAAGAGGTAATGCTTCCTCCGATCGAGCCTAACTTTCATTATTGAGCTAAATCCTAGCCCTTCATGTTTACACGTTGATCCCTCTATGATGGAATTCTTCTTCCTCTCCGACTCTACGATATTATTCTACCAAAAGCTAGTGATTAGCTGACAGTATCGTATCTCGGCTAAGGGCCATCTCCACTACTTAAGATTGTCGAATCTAATCTACCTTCTATGACCTAGCTTATGTATTTGAACCAGTTACGTTGATTGATGAACCTGACTTTACTTTGACGCGTTGGCCTTTCCCTATATCTTAATTAATCGGAAGAGTCAGTGGCTATCCTGCACAGGAAGAAGTCAACTCTTTCCAAAGCAAGGGGGCATCGCTCTAATCACTTATGTAATTATTTTTATGTAATAACCCTTCATTTGAATGCTTAGGTTGTAACCTTTATAGCGATAGCGTGTCAAAAAAGATCTTTTGATCATAAAAAGGGAAATAAAGACCGGCCATATAAAGATAAAGCATACAAGAAAAGTGCCAGACTCCGTATGGAAAGACAGAAGCTGACAATTTGTAAAGTCAAGATCAGCGAGATCATCCGCCTGAGCGAGCTCAAAATGGGCATTTCCGGCCAGTTTTGAGTTTAGGAGTCGGAGTTTAAGACTCGGCAAAGGCATCAGCCTAGCTAGGAACCTAAGTAGAAGAGTAAACCCCTAGAGAGTAAGGTAAGGCCTAAAGCCTATCATTGACCGAATAACGAACTTAGCTTCAAAGCTTGAAGTGAAGGCTTTACCTTTCCTTTAATCAAATCAATGCCAAAGAATACATCAGAAGCTAATTAGCACGTAGGCAGCGCTGCGCCGTCTATTTTACCGTTTTAGAGAGAATTTGAGTTATGAGACTAATCCCAAAAAAAAAAAAAGTGACCAATCTTTCTGTGGAGGCAGCGAAGGGATGGTAAGGCTTTGAAGCAAAGCAAGTAGATATTAGAAAGAAGTTGAAGCTATAACAACAAAAGGGGAGAGAAGAAATGACCTATGAGGTATCCTATTTTGAACACAAATGGTATCAAACCTCAATTTCTTCTTTTGAATACTACTTATAGATAGACTACAGAAGAAGGGTTGGTTGCATACCTACTATAAGGTGGGTGCCCCACTGAATCTGTCTCTAACTAATTTCATTTTAGTTTCGTTGCAGGCTAGATCTCCTTTTGATTCTGGTTTAGCTCACTCAAACTCTATTTGCTAAATAGAAGTACATTTAATGCTTCAGTGGCGAGCTTTGTGCGTGAGAAGCAACTAAGCAACATCCAATGTTTTCTTAACACTTTGTACGCTTGAAGGCCCCTTCTCTATAGAAGGGTAGATAGACGAGGCCTTTGATCCATCAATTTTTACATAAAGAAATGAAAATCCAAAAACCGGGGAATCCATCGGTCAGTTAACATCTATTTTTTCAAGTAGCACCCACGACAAAATGTCCGGAATATACATCTTTTTTTGGGATGGAGACAGGCGTGCTAAAATTACTTCAACTTGGAAATGCCATACATAATATAATAAAGAAAAATAAGGAATATGCCAGCAGAGGACCCTGCTCAAAATAAGTTTTTAAGGTTTTCCCTTAAGAGAAGTTTCGGATCAGGACTTGTTTCAATAGCCTTTCAGAGGAGTAAAACACCAGGAAGAATGGATACCGATTTCGGGGGGTAGGTTATAGTGTTCGAGCGATACAACTCATAAACGATTGGTGCAGGATTGTCCACTCATCTATCCAAGTTACGTAAAAGACATATTTTGATGTTTTTCCCTTCCTTATGAGGGCACACTTTGCGTCCCAAACTTTCTGTCTAAAGCAAATGCTGGAAGCCTAAGATGGTGGTTTGGAACATCCAAGAGGACACCTGATCTACCCTCTCTTCCCTTGGTAAAGAGGAATTTCAAATCTAAATCAATCATTTGATCCAAAAAAAGTACCTGGGCCTTAGAGGCAACGTCTTGGAAAGCGAAGGGAATAGGAAGACCAAGAACAAAGTCACTTGACAAAAATAAGGTCTTATTTGAGTTCAAAGCGAGGAGCCAGATAGAGATAGATTACAATTGCAAAAGCCAACTCTAAGAAGCAGCTTTACTTTAAAGAGAGGCAAGAGAAAAGCAAAGTAGAGAAAAAAAGGGGAGCTTAGCATATATAAATCGATTACAAACTAAAGAAAAGATAGATTCTAGTTATCCTACCCGACTACACAAGATATTCTACATGTGGTTAACAAAAGAGTCACTGGTTATTGGCCTCAAGAGAGAGACGAGCTGACTAGAATCATAACGTTAAGATATGGCTAGGCTTTCTCTCATGGACCTTTTTATATTATATTACGATATATGACCGTTCTCCTTTTCATCACTTTGGCCTGGAGCCAGTCTAGGGTGTAGGCTTGCTTCGCATAGGCTCGAATCGATGGTAACTAAATATAGATAGAAGAAAATTCTTAGGTTGACCAAGGATAGGAAATCTACTATATCTACAGATATGGGAAAGGTTGTTGAGAAGGGGACAAGTGATCAATTTGTTCTCCTTTCTAACCGATCCATTGCGTGTCACGTTGCCATATCCAAAGAGGAAGAAGGCGTATGCTCAAGTCTAAAATCTTTCCTACCAATCGTATAGTCAAGCTTGAGTGCCTCCCTTTTTTGATGATCTTGTCACTTCTCTTAAACTATAGCTTCAAGCTACTATTGATGCAGGAAGAAACCATTATAAATAGGTATCTCTACGCGTAAGAATGAATATATGATTAATTCAAATACATTAACATGGCAAGAGTTGACCATGCAGGGGAAGTGACTAATGAGCGGGGTACCTTAGCTTATGCCAGGTTGAAACCTTCCTTTAATAAGTCCCCCACAAAAAAGCAAAAGAAGAAAGAAAAGAATTTCATAGTTCTTTGACCCAATACCTGCTGAATGGGAATTGTTTAACGACATGATGAAGATGTGCTTGTGGTCAAAATTCTTCCACCATGGAAGATGTACTTTGATGGTGCAGCTCATCAAGATAGAGCTGGAGTCATCTTTCTTACTTCTGAAGGAGAAGTTCTGCCGCAATCCTTCACCTTGTCGAAACCTTGTTCTAATAATCTCGCAGAGTACCAAGCCCTCATATTTGACTTGAGATGGCTATGGATTTGAAAGAGTTGCAACTCTTTTGGAGATTCAAAATTGGTGATCAATCAACTCCTTGGTAATTATTCAGTTAAAACGCCTGACCTGAATTGATTTCATAATAGAATTACGCAAACAAAAAAGGCTTATTGGGTGTCTTGGTGATGTGACCATAAAGCATGTCCCAAGAAAACAAATAGACAAGCAGATGCCCTTGCAAGACGCTCAAGATCTATAGCTGCTTGGCTTGGTTGGAATGCTTGCCTTGGGGCAGAAAGGCCAGGCTTTGAAAATAGTTACTCTATCCTACGTCGAGCAAGAGTTTGCTTCCTTTCCCTAGCAGGGTCAGAATTGACTTACATCCGTTCTCTAACTATTCTTTCTTTTGCTCCATTCTCGAGCTCCTCGATTAATAGGTCCGGGAGAGTAGCTGAAAGCCACTTGAATGTAAAGAGAGGAGTCATGATCTTCTTCTCTTTCCTTTAGTAGGAATAGACAAGTCTCAAACTTTCCCTTAATAGGAATCCAAAAGTGGAGATCAGCCTACCTATCTAATGATATCGGCCTAACTCAGATAGTGGAACTCTCCTTCTTCCTTCTCGCCTTGGTAGCATCCTCCTTCTTATCTAAAGAGGCTTCCTTCCAAACAGAGCTGGGGCCTAGCCCACCGGCAGCCTTAGAAAAAGAATTCTTTCTCTCTCCCGGTCCGGTTTGTTGGAACCACTTCGTTCGGCGGATCACGGAACTATGTAGAATTGGACTATCACGCCCTCTACTCTAGCTTATTTTTTTGAAATTCTTTGCCTAGTAGAAAACATCAGAGTCTTGTTATAAACCAACTCCCTTCCCATGGAAGAAAGGGTAATAAAAATCTTTCTCCACCCGTTCGAGGAAGTAAAAACAAAAACCCACTTTGAATCAAATTCCCCTCTTGAAGTTGTAGCTACTTGGTTAGTGAATTGTAACTGGAGCTTAAGGAATTGCTTATTCACAAAGCCTTATTTTAGGCAGGCAGCGTGCTTCTATGGCTCATGTATGAACAACAAAACTCATGCAGATTGACCTGGATGATCCCTAGGGGGAGTACAAAACTCGTGATAGAAGGACAACTTCCCTTTCGCTGAACGGAATCAATAGAATTTCTTGGTGACCGGACACCACTGCTTAAGAGGAATTGCCAATAGAGGTATAAACTCCCATGGTAAGACTTCTCAATAGGTAAGTTTCCCCTTATCTTTTTCAATGCTTTGGGTATAAAGAACAACAAGAAGGAGCTCCGCTTTTTTCCCTAGCACATACTAAAGCAGAGTAGACTGATCGGACGACATGCGCATCAGAGAAATAGAATGGATTTCACATCGATGGAAAGAAAGTCGTTGTCTTTCTTTGTATCGGTAGTAGCATCAGCCTCATCGCCTAGTATGTCTTGATAGTGGTATAAGGATTTCCCTGTAGGTGGTCCGCCTAGTAGGTAGTAGCATCATCTTCATTGCCTAATATGACTTGTCTTTCTTTGTATCGGTAGTAGCATCAGCATCAGCCTCGGGGTAGAATATGTCGAAGGAACAAAGAGGACGAAGGTTCTTTGGTGAATATTCGTAGGATATGACACTCAACAAAAAGGATGGAGATGTTTCGACCTACCCGTAAAAGACATGTTTAGAAAATATGGGGATTGGGGCTATTGATCCGAAAAGACGAGATGGAATTTCTATTGAGTCTTCGAGGCGCTGAAAGCGAAGCCCTAAGATTGATCTGATTGCTCCCATTGAGTCGGTCTTAGAGCCGGTAGATCAGATTAAATGAGGGATGGAAGGATGTTCCGATATTCGAATTATTCGCAGGGCTACACGACGGTGGAAGTAGAGTGGCTGGAGCTCCTCTCCTTACAGTCAAGTGGATTTCACTCCTTCAAATCAATTATATCGAGAGGCCTAACAAGTGACAATAGTTCACAGTCCGAGTGCTAATTCAAGTTACCTTTCAAACAGATAAGATTTCGAATCTACTTATTTCGGGATGAAGACATGTCAGCCTTATGACTGCTAATTGAGGCTTAAGGTATAGCAGTAACTGTATTAAATGTACTAGCAATGACTTTTGAGGAATTATTGATTCAAAACGTTCTATCGCTACACACCTTTTCAACTATCTCAAATAGCGCACTAGCCGTAACAGAAAAAGGTGTCGAATACGGCCACTCATCCGCTGAGCTGGCCGAAAGAAGTAAGCAAAGAGTCTTACTTTAAATAAAAAGCCTATTCCTTTTCTAGAAATCCTGCAAACTATTAATCGAAGTACTTAGTACTCACCGCGAAAATTGGTGGAAATTAATTGGCAATGAATCTATCCCAATGAAGTTTTAGCTTTTCCTTAGCCCCCTTCTTTAGCACTGGCTTACTCACAGGAAGCTGGCCTAGTAGACGACTCTTAGTTAGACTGGTACTAGGAGTTCCCCAAAGCCCTATCCCATATAAAATAGAGAAGCTATATTAACGCTATAGCCCAAGAATAGATCTTATTAAAAGAAAACAACGATCGTCAGCGGAGATCGCAATATGAAATTTTTAGACATAATCCCCGGCATCAAAGAATTCCAGGGATTTTTGCTATTTAAAGTAGGAGATAGCCAGGTATTCTCACAGAGAAGTCTTGCTCTGGCTTGCCCAAAGCGTTCAAAATAAAGAATTAAGGTTGTCTTACATACACACTGGTGGAATTTCATTTTCTTCCGCTTTGTAAAATAGTAAGAGGAGAATTGAGTAAAATATCCTTGTCCGTAGTTCCGGCGGATTCTTTTATATCTTGCAAACCCCTTATTCTATACTCCCTTATTCTTGAAAATACCGTTATGCACCTTGAATTTTGGCTTTTCGTTCTTTCTGCTGCAGCTGTTTAGCTATATTCGTCTCCTTTTCTTAGTCCCCATCAAGAAAGAAAGCTATGGAGTTCAAGGCTTCCTTGATTGGAACTACTGGCTTGTCCATCTACTAGATGGGACTACTCCGACATATTTGGTGCTACGCCCCTATTATCCCGTCCTCGAGACTAAACTAAGACACATCCCTTCTTTGCTTGGGGTTTGGTTCGGGTTTAGCTTCTGCAGGTCAAAATAAAATACAAGGCCGGGGCTTTCTTTCCTGCGGTTTCCGATATTGCAATGGCAAGCAAACAGAAGGTTTCCCTCTTTCAGGTATAGGTTTTCCCGATTGATTGGAATGATTTTAGACTGCCACAGAAAAAAAAGCTATCCCACCCTAATATCCTTGGTACTGTCCCTGCTAAGAAAGATCCGAATTTCCCAGAGAGTGCTTTTCTGGTACGGTGTAACCAACAATTCAAGGCTATCAAGGGAAGGAGTTGTAGGACCGGAGTTCTAGCTCGGATCCACAGAATGACCAGTTTTTATCTCGAAAACCTCTCTAGGGCAGGTTCTACGTGGGATTGGATATCGAAGGTTCCTTCCGAAAAATTGGGATATGGAATCTGCATTGCCAAAAAGGTTCTCCTTGTCTCGGGAAACCTCTCTTCTTATAGGATTCATAGAGTGGAGTTTCCCTTCACGGTTGGATTCCACATATCTAATTGGCGGAAAGAAGCACTGGCTAATACTTAAATGGAGACGGGGCCTCCAGTGCAATCAGATAGCAGATCCTCCTTCAATGTCTTGACTTTAGGAATGATTGATTGTAATATAAGGATAGAGACTTTACTAAGAAGGTCTTATGTATTCTTAAAAGTCTTTATTATTTTTTTATCGTCTTGCTTAGGAAAGACACATCTCCGTCCAGACAAGATCCTTAGATGATCCTTTCTATACCGTATGTCGTATCTCGAAGAACGTCTTCCCCGGTTCGAGACAGGTCAACAATCGTGGAATGCCCAGGATGGTCGCTATAACGTCTTTTTCGGAACGGTAATAAGGTCCAACGATGAATCTAACACGGAAGACGGTTACTGTGCCTTAAATGACACGATATAGGCTTTACAAAAGGTTTTCATGAAGGATTGTGGGATAGCCTTCCACTCGGACTTGAGATCCTTCCCCTGGCTAGCATGCTATCTTAAATAAAAGGAATGCACATAAAGAGAAGATAACTTTAGCTTCACTGAAAGAAGAAATGCTTTTTTCTTTCTTTTATCCATACCTTTAGCTAGCAATCGTTCTCTGGAAAATTCTAAAGCTTTCGGATCTGCTGTGGATAATTCCAGTGCCAAATTGATGTCCTGTCGGGAACAGAAGGAGCGAATCTCTTTCTCATTACTTACGCAATTTCGGAAGAGTCTAGTTGATTGGATTCACTCACAGGAAGAATTCAAGTGAAATTGTATTTTAGTTCAAAGAAGACTCCTCCGACTACTTAGGGGAACCCACTCTTCCTCCTTGCGTTCGATTAGGGGCCCCTGCCCTCCATCCTCTCAAGTACCTCTTTGCTTCCTCTGCTTGATTTCATATAGTTTATTGCTTAGGTAAAAAAGTTTATTTTGGCTAGACTTTCTTCTTTTCTTAACTAGGATATATTTAAGAGAAGAAGAAAGTCGTGCTTACTCTCACCTTCTTTCTTGTGTTGTAAGAGGGGCGAAATGAAACCAGAACAGCAAGCATCTCAACTAGTGACATTCCACGCTACAACAGTTCCACTTCAAGGTGAACGGACTCCCGCAGCACTATGTATTTCCCTGAGGCGCCTAGCCTTTAGTTCATTCGCAAGAGAGAAGGCCTAACAAGTCAGTCCAGTAGCAGTTTCATTGTCCCTTTTGAACCCTAGCTTCTCCATCGATACAAAAGCCGTCAATCGCATGTGCGATGTGTCTAGAGTTTACCGTTGGATCAGACCTCAAAAATAGAAAGACAAAAATAACAGTGTCTTTGTGGCAACTATGTTATACCATTCGTGCCCTTCATAGAATTAAAAAAGGGGATTTGCCACATCATTGAGTGATCTTTAAAAAGGAATTCAGCCTTCACTATCTTCCAATCTTCAAAGGACAGTGGAATTAGGCTTTATCCGATGTAAGAGCTTCTTCTTTCGTCCTCTAGTCTTCTTTTAAAAGAAGGAGGAATGCCCCAACCACGATGTTGCGCATAGAAATACTCCCTCCATACCATGACCTCTCTATATATAGATAGAGGAGTCTTACAAGTCTTAGATAGCTTTGATAAGACTCCCTGCCTTAAGAGCTATTTCAAATGAGACAGGAATGAAAGCAAGGCCAAGAGGGGGAGAGAATAGAATACTAGGGGAGAATCCTAGGACTTCAAAAAAGTTAGGAGAATGGTGCCTATACCCGAAAGCACATAAGATTGCATTCCAAGACATTGAATGCAAACTAAATAGAAAGCTAATGGAAGGCTGAAGGACCTGGCCCACTAAACTAAAGGATAGGCGTATGGAGGAGTAGAGTTAGTTAAAGTTGCACATGACCTATTGCCTCCACATCTCCTGAAGGTAGAGTAGAGCTTATTGATGAGGATGATTCGTAGTTCTCATAAGAAAGGAGATTACTTATGCAAGTACCCTTTGAGACTCAATTACATCAAGCAATGTAATCGTACCAAGAAATTACATTACACCTTTTCTAGGGTTAAAGACGATGCTCTTATTTGGGGATGTGCTGGGGGTAATAATTATTCTATATTGCTGGGGTAAATATCCCTTATCCCAACCCGAACTTGGTTTATCTGATGCTTGGCTGAAGATTACTTGCAAGCACATCATCTGTCTCTTAGTCCTCTTTGGGCAACCTTTTATCAGAGAAAGAAAACATATATTCTATCAACCTTAGAGAGAATCTCTAGCTTATTCAACACATACAGGCTCAGGGAAAACATCCTATACTTGGGATAAGTGAGCACAAGAGTTTGTAATGCATGCTTTTATTAGTACTTGAAATAAGATTTATTCCTCCTCGCCAATTCCCCACTTCTAACTTACTTACTACTTACTCAAACAATACTGGCTTGAACAAGGAAAGCGGTCCCTTACCTTCTCTATTTCCTTCCATCGTCTGGATCTTTCACAGAGAGCAAGAACAAGGACCTAGAGTAATAAGGAATTCGGGATAAAAAGTATATATTGTTTTCATTACACGCGTACAAATATCTCATTGAAACCTTGCTACTGGATTGAGATAGAGGCTTCCCTGTGGTTGACTGCTTTTTCTTCCTTTTTCCATACTTCAGGAGGAAGAGATTGTCGGGTTCAACTTCCACTGGTGATGGCGATTCCTTCTTGAAAAACAGTATATTCAGTTGAATCTTCATATTCTAATAATAAGATCGAATCAATTCCTATTCGAAAAGAGGATTTCATCATACCTGGCTTTCCTAACCTTACAACTGGCACTGAGACTTTACTTTATCAAGCTGGAAATAGGGAACTCCTTTTTGGAACTGCCTTTGATCTTTCCCTTGCCGTGTAGGTAAAGCTAGAAGAGCCTCATTGGCCCGACAGCTGACAAGCAAACCTTCCATTCTTATGTTTACATCACTTCTCTCTTTCTCGCATTGACCGGACAAAGGTTTCAAATGAGCATCCCATGGGGCAGAGAAATGCCACGATCTTTAATATTCCTGCTATCCCAAAGAGCGGGGAAGGCTAGAAGGAAGGGATTGAGCTTGAAGGCTTTCATGGATTGATGCCGAGACTAGATTTGAAACTAGAATTTGGTAAGGCCAGGTATTCAGTGTCTGGTTTGAAAGGACCGGGAGGAATAAGGTTTGGCAAGTGAAGGGGAATTCCGCTATAAGAGAAAGAGTGCCTCAAGAATAGGCTTTGAGCGAGAATCTGATTCAATTCAACTATTGTCCTGTATTCCATCCCCGATACTATTCTATTTACTCTCACAAATGAGCGGTTAAGACCGATTTCAACACAATAAAGGGGATTGTCACTGGAGGTTAAATTTCAGCTTCTGAATTTTGATAAATTGAATCTCTCGCCCAAAGTATTATTTTGTGTCGTTCCGTATATGAGCCTCTTCAAACCGGGCTTATTTCTATTGATTGATACCCCATAGGATGTGGTCAGTGAGAATTCATTATTGGGGACAGACAGACCGGTAAAAGAGCAGTAGCCACTGATAGGATTCTCAATCAACAAGGTCAAAATGTAATATGTGTTTATGTAGCATAGGGTAAAAATCATCTTCTGTGGCACATGTAGTAACTACTTTACAGGAAAGGGGGAGTGATGGAATAGACTATTGTGGTAGCCAAAAGGGCAGATTCCCCTGCTACATTAAAATACCTTGCTCCTTATACAGGAGCAGCTATTTATGAATATTTTATGTATCGTGAACGATACACTTTAATCATTTATGATGATCCCTCCAAACAAGCACAAGCTTATCGCCAAATCTCTCTTCTATCCAGGAGATGTTTTTTATTTTCATTCACGCCTTTTGTAAAGACCGCCCTTCCTTATTATAGGAATAAATTCCCGATTCTACAGGCACGTGAAGTGAAGTGATTCCTGGGTGGGGATCACGAAGGCAGTTGTCGTTCTTCTGTAAAAGCAAGGGAGTAGGGAAGTCACCTTTTCTCTAAGGATAAATAGCTAAATATCTCAGCTCTATGTTCTTGAACCTGTTGTATTTTACCAACAAAAACCACTAGTGGGCCAGCGGGTCTCTTGTCTATGGAATGGACAACACCTATACCCGATTCCTAAACTCCAACTCATGCTCATGAAAATGTATATTTTGATGTCCACACGGCCGAAGGATCCAATAGTGAATTCTTCTTTTGTTTACTCGATGCTGAAGCTGGTTCGAAACGATCAAATAGGTCATGCCTTGTGGAGTCATTGAAACCAAAACTTTCGGTTTAGTGTATATTAAAAAGAACAGAGGAAGGAGCCTAGCCTACCATATATAGTAGAGTATTAGGCCTAACTCACAGGAAGATCTAAAGGCTATTAAATAGTCGGCTATGTAGATGATGGATGAGACTCTGGAAGAGTGGGTTTCTGCTGAGGGTGCTTCTGATGGGCTTGTGAACAATTCGGTAAAAACCCAAGTGAAAACTATGTATGTATAGTATAATTATCGCTTCAAATCAATTGAATCAATGTAAGCAATGTTTTTCCCACATGCCTATTCATTCATACTTGGTTGGATTCAGTAGTTCATCTTATGCCAACGATGGAATAGCCTATTTTTCTTGCTATTACTTTCCTTCATTCAGGTATGGGGGCAGGGAATATGAAGCTCGAGTAGGCTTCGTCAGTTTGAGAAAGTAAACGACGAATCCGAGTGATCGAAGGTTCAAGTATTGTGCGAATATTCAAACGTCTATTCATGTGAGAACTTCTTGCCCCTTTGGTTGACACCACCTTAGCCTTAGTCAGTAGGGGGTTGACTATTAGATAGGGACTATAGAAGTTCATGGGAAAAGGTTAGTGGAAGAGATCATTTTTCCAATGTTGGATACACCGAAGTGGACGATAGGCAAGAGAAGACATAGGAGTGGACCGGACGAGCATAAGATTCATTCAATAGTCAAGCAAGAGATTATGCACCACTTTGAAATACTAATAACTAAATTGAAAAGAGAGCAGGACAGGCCATAGACGAAAGTGAACTATAGACTACTTACGAAAGACCATAGGCAATGGACGAAAGACCAGCAGTTTGGCACTAGTCGCCGAGGAAGCTAGTGCGTGTAGATCAAATCTTAGTGGAGAGACCATACATAGGAAAGTTACAAGGACAAGTTATCAACAGGGGTCGATGGCAGGTTCGACTACGGAGAAGTCAATAATCAAAGATTATGCGGAGGGTCCAGTAGTCACAGATAAACCAAGCTGAAGAGTCAAGCCTATTTGAATTTGTTATTGGAAAATGAGGAGGAAGACATCTGTCATGGAGAGGCAATCCTCAAATACGTACTTTGACCTGATGGCTTACCTGTTCTATAAGAGAATGGTTCAACTGGTTAGGCGGCCTGGCGCATTATTCACTGCGCCTTATTTAAAGCAGTGTTTGTCATCCGGGGTCATAAAAAAGAACCATACCCTATTGATAGTGTCCATGTCCCTTAATAATCAGGATACCCTCGGATTCTTCCCTTCAGATATTAATGAGGTGGGCGGGAACGTTAGAGCCCAACTTATTATATACAGATACAGATATTCCTTATCATTCTAATCTTCATATAGTTCCAACAGGCCTATTCTTTTACTCTCCTATAATGTATAGTATATTCTTTCCATATTGCTACTAGGATAGATATTCTAACAACAAACTGCCTAGCTTAGCTAGTTGGCAGCTCCTCATCGTGAACTGCATTAGAAAGGGCATCCGATCTCTCTTTATGGGCCGTTTCCCTCGTATCTGACCTATCCGAGTTAGCCCTTCCAAGCGGACAAAGAGGTGGGTCATCTGATCTTGAAATAGGTCATCCCGACTATCCCTGATCTTTTATTTGTTCATTTCATCAGGTATCTGAATCATATGATTCTGATGATTCTAGTTTTCACATTCATTCTACAGGACCAAAACGAGGCCTTTCCTCGCTAGTTGGAATAAAAGCATCAACAACAACCTTCATTGAACCCCCTTATTCATATCCTTGCTACCTATGAAATGAGTCCCTCTTTCATTCACTAAAGAAGATGCGGCTGATAGATGGATGAATATATATTTGATGGCCAGTTCTATGAAGAAAAATCTCGAGTTGGAGGCATCGATGGGAAAAAAGCCAATTGATTCGGTTTTCTCGAAATCAACAAGTAGACTTGAAATCATAGATCCATTTTGTGATCGACGCGACTCAGACAAGAATCCTATATCTTACCTACCTAGTGTTGTTCTAATTGAATTTTAAAGATCTCGCTCGCTGTCAAAGCGCATTTTGTGAAGTGTTCTCCCGTCCGTATCACCTGAGATAAAGTCAACTAGATACCGTGATCGGAGTCGTGGTTTGAAGATGATGATTTGAAGATTCATTCGATAGAGAAGGGAGTCTTGGTTGCCGATACCGAGGTTGAATGAATCATTCCACCTGGCAACAGCAAAAGTTGAGTTTGGCAAAGGTCAAAGGGGAAAGCAAGGAGGAATTCCACTTTGGAAAGGAAAAGGGCAGTTCCAATTGAAGGACCCATTCTCAAGGGGCAAGCTTACCGGTGTCCAAGTGTCAAGTCCGGAGGGCTTGTGTCCGCCGAAAGATTTCTTTTTTCTTTTTAGTCTTTCATTGCAATGAACCAAAAGGTAAGAGGCAGGGCTCGGTCTCAAGGTTTAATTTAAAGTCACTAGTCAGTCCAACTGCATGAGTGAAAGGCAAAAGTAAAGATTACGTGCAACTAGGTGTAACGTGTCAAAGGTCACCAAGTCATTGTAAAATGGAATAGGTTGTTTTGCGCATCCAACAACTGAAAGAGTTTGCGGAGAAGGGCTGAGTTGCGTAATAGCTGATTCGTAGGTCAATAAATTGTTGGATTTGAAATCTAACTCTCTACCTTGGGCAGATAGGAATTGATACTTTCAGTGGTCCACTCTTCTCTCTTCGTGATCGAAGCTGACCCCAGAAGTTGGGTATTCCTTCTTAAGAGGACACTAACCCTCCCGATCTTTCTAGCCGGGGGCTCAATCTTTCAAGATTCAGTCTTTCCCCTTCCGGTCCCAGGGAATCGCTCTTATAGTAGGAGGTTTACTATGTCCCCAACTTTTCTTTATTAAGAAAGTTGGTTGTCTACTATAATTAGATTAAGATCGTAAAAACACAAGCTTGTAATATAGCTAGACCAAATTCAATAAATGGAGTCCGGTAATAATATTATGAAACTGAACCTATATGGCAGAAAGCAGAAGCAGCGGGTACGTCTGTTTGGGTTCATTCATGTCCAATAAACTTCAAACAAAAAAGTGATTCGGGTATCATAGTTAAGTGGACAGGCGAGGGGAGGATGGGGGAAGCGTAAAGACAAGACGAAAGCAAGAGTTCCGGCATCTTCCTTTACTAGTTTTACTTCTGTATAATAATCGCCCCTTTCTCGGTAAAGCAGAGTGAGCAACTTCTTTCTTTGCTACTACTGCCTTACCACAAAGAAGTGCAATAACTGTGCTTACTTCTTCCTTCAACCCTCAAAAGAGCACATGCATCACGGGATTCTCTCCATCTCAGTAGTGGATTCCCCTGCAAAGGTACTTGAGTACGACTACGGCTATGAAAAGCTTATCGAAAGAGGAGGAAAGAGCGTAAACTCGACTCTAAAAGTTTCAATTGCTGTTACACCCCATGTTTTCGTACATGAAAGTATTCCATAAATAAATCGATGGAAGCCCGTAAATGAGATGTTACATCCTGCATTTTCGAATGTTAAAGTTTCGTCGTAAGTTAATCGACGTAAAATTCGGAAATGAGGTTATTTTGAAATTATAAGCATTATGCTATTTCAAACAGGTGATGAGTAAATTCGTGAAGGAGAAAGGGTAAGCAAATGAAAGAAAAGGAATTTCGTCAATGATTGACATTTTGGGATAAAATACGGCCCGAGCTAAAATACCCGGTATTTATGGACTAGTGCCATACAAGGTACCACATGACCATGATAGTAAGGTGTATAAGGTATATAAAGTGAGTAGTATTTTAAGTAATTTGAGAAAATTCCTAATTATGTGGATAATTGGGTAATTATTGATTTTAGTGGGAGATTAACAATTAATTAGAAGTTTGTGGTTAATTATTTAAGTACAATTTTGGATAATCATTAGGGGACAACACTTCCATGTGGGATTCTAGACTTGTGGCAGCAAATTTCCATCTAATTAAGTGCTAGAGGAGGTGGTGGCAAAATTTAAAGACATGGGCACCTTATCTCATTCTTGTTGAATAATTATATTCAAAGACCTCTCTTTAATTCACAAAAATGGAATGGAAAAAGTGATTTGCTTCAGCAAGAAAAGCACAACAAAAGGCTTCTTTAATATATAGAATTGAGATGCTTTCATCCAACCTCCAAGTAACGAGCCTTCGGCAAAAGAAATTATCCGAGGATATATTACAAGACTTCTTAGAAAACTAGCAATGGGATTTTTGCGATTATAAGGGAGTACTGTGCAATCTTTCTCAAGAATATCATACGGATTTTTCCTTACATGCAATCAACAGTGTTAAAGGGATTGTCAAGAAAATCGATTCAGGTATGTTAAGGCTTTTCCTTTTTTCTTTTTGGCATGATCCAAATAATACAAATGAAACGAGCAACATACGCAACTTCCATAAATGACTCCATTCATAGAAATAATAGGGGTGTGTATATTCTTGATTCCCCATGTGAATTATTATTATATCTTCTGTTCACGCGTCTCAGAAAAATACGTATTTGATAACGTTTTTCAGACATGCATATTATTTTTTTGACATTCCGAGAAATCTTATTAACGTATTTCTTATGCATTTCATGCATTTATACATGTATATTGACCCATGAACAGATGGCGTTATATAATCGTATATATATGTATATGGGATACGGGAAAAGGTTACGGCGTTATATACGCACCACCACCTGATCAGTTGGTATACGTTGAGTATTTGCCCATAGTCGCTGAAATGATATGATGGGATGCCCTCAGAGGCTTGATGATGTTATGAACGCATATACCAATGCATGGTATGACATTTATACGCATATGCATCACATTAGAAAAAAATGAAATGATTCATAGAGTTATGCAGACGTATATGTCGAGTCTTTTACTCCATGTTTTTCTCATGTCTATTATTTACTGATTTTCATTCCTTACATACTCGATACATTATTTGTACTGACGTCCCTTTTGCCCAGGGACGCTGCATATCATGCCAGCAGTTCTCGATAGACAGGTCGAGAGTCCTCCAAGTAGGCGATCAGCTCAGCAGAAGATGTTGGTACACTCCGTGTGCTCTGGAGTTGCTTGTTTGGTCAGTATGATTTAGATGTATATTGTTTAGTATGGTGGGGCTCTGTCCCGACCTTTATGATATTTATGTACTCTAAGAGGCTTGTAGACATATGTCGTGTACGTGAAAGATTGTACGGCCTTGTCGCCCTATGTTTTAAGTTTATAAATGATCATATTGGCCTTATAGGCCCATATGTCATGTGTATATGATGATGTAATAAGCAAGATACATTATGTTGGTACCCGGTTGAGTAAGGTACTGGGTGCTCACTGCGGCCCATTGGTTTGGGTTGTGATAGTTGCCTCCCTCTCTCCACTCTATAACTTAAAACGGAGCACGGCAAAAAGCCAACCTGATTTTGTGTTTTTCATTTGACGAGGGAAGACCTTAAGTACTGAATTAATTTAATTACACCTATATCACGAAAAAGAGTTGCTCTAGCTTTAGCGCACACCCTTTCTCCTATGAAGAAAGTGACTCTTTCTGATTCATGTCTGGCCCTTCCTGGATCTGGATCATAGTATACCGGCCACTTTGTCCTTGAATTCATTCTATTTCATATCCGCTGATCCGTGGAAGAGACCAAGGAAGAGTAAGATAGATTTCGGGCCGGCAGGGGGATCTAAAATATATTCCCCAACGGGTCCTGACTTTTCAACAACAAAGGCAAAAACTTACTCTTTCAAGTCAAAGCCAAAGTCGAGTAGACTAAGATGGAGTTTAGTTTACAGTTGTTCCAGGGCTATGGGTTTAGAGTGCATTCTATTCATTCTTTATGAAGTTCTGTGCAATCCTTATGTCATAAAGAAAAAGTAAGTATGGTGCCCCGATAGACCCGCATACCGAGTGAGTTTCTGTCGATCCCGATCCAGATGTGCCAAAGATTGAGGACTATGAGGGTACAATGCTATCCTTGTACTTTGTTTTTTGCACATGGCCTAATGTACACTTGCCCCCTTTTTCTCACTCATTTGTTGGTTTGTCAATTTGAATCTATTTTCTTTATGCTACCGAAAGACGGAAAGGGAAACCGACTCGTTCCTTCCCTGCGGAGGACAAATCAAGGCCTAAAGTTGGTTCGTCGAGCAAGAGGAGAGAAGGATCAACAGGGATTTCATACCCTATGCTAGTTCTTTTTCTCTCTCCCCCATATATTCCTTTAATAAGTCCTCCACCAATTCTCGTGTCACGACATCTATGATTGTGAAAGTCAGGAATGAACAGTTGGAATAATCATGTTCAATTTCTTTTGATAGTTTTAGATTGTGGTGCGTTGTAATCAAGGGCAAGAAGGAAGTTCATGGAAAGGTAGCTCACATACCTTTCGAGGCCTAATTCATTAATAATCATTTCAGCTCTTTCCTACTTATGACGTCGACTCATCTTGCTTGGAAGTCTTAAGAGCCCAGCAAAAACTAAGGTTTCCTCTACAGTCAATTATGGAAAAAGCACATCAACTTGTGTCATGAAACCCACCTAGAACAACATTTCTCAATTCAGTATGGAAGTTAATACAAAATCATGTACATTAAAAGTAAGACTTATATATTCTTTGTTTTAAAGCAATAGAAAGAGAGAAGGAAAAAAGAATTATTGATGGATAGGTAATATACATCCTATTGATAGCTGCATTATATGGAATGTCATTGTATATGACAGTTCCTCTGACATTTTAATTCAATCTTCCTCCTAATATCTTTAACAAGGTTGTTTTCCCACTGCCAGAAGGCCCCATTAAGGCAAGAGTTTAACCCTTCCAGTTATACCCTTGAGTATCTGCTTGTAATTGTCATGCTCAAACTGGGAAGCTACCTTTGATACATCTGCCTTGACAGGATTGTTGGAGAAGGCTTGGCTAATCTTCACCTTATACTCAACATCCGCGAACTGCATTCAAAGACCATTTAAATGGAAGAATCCAAAGCTCTGAAACATATATCAACAATTTTATTCTTTGAAACATTTATGAGAAATGAAAGATTGGTTAGAGAAAAAAAAAGTACCTTGAGAAATATGGGGAGGGGTTGATCTTTATCAGCAATTGATGTATCATCATCTACCTGTATATGAATTTCAGAGCTTCTGTTTCTGAGGTAAGCTTGAGACATGAACTCTATGTTATGGCCTAAGCCATTGCTTCCAGCAATCTGCATGGAGCCAACAACTGGAGGGGACAATGACAAATCCTCAATTTCATCTTGTCTAAGATGCTCCATTATGTCTTGAACTGCAAGCTAAGCATTGCTCTATCCTGTTTAATGGTGTTGGGCAAAGTTCATTGTTATATAGAGTGGATAAGATAGGCATAACCAAAACTCTGCCTAAATCTTGAAGCAGTTGAGCCACATGCTTTCTATGGGAAACTATAGACTCTTTCTAATTCTAAATTTCTAGTTATCACACGCAGTTGGTGCGCTTGACTTTCTTCAAAATTCTTTTTTTAACCATGTATTCAAATGACACTGTTTAGGGTATTTTAACCCAGCAACGACGTACTAGCTGTTAATACATAATTAACTAAATCAAAGTGTTCCCTCTCTTATATCTAAGTTTTTTAGATGAGACGGTTCACACAATTTACCATAGTAGAGCAGGCAGAGGTCCAGGATTCGAGTCTTGCTGCCACTTATTAACAGTGGAGATAGGAGATCCAGTTAACGAAAAGGCTAGGTTGCAGCTATTCAAGCATTTCAAAGTCTATCTATAATGATTGTTATTTCATATTGGAGCTTCTGCTAAAGGAAGTGGAGATCCCTAGCTTGAGACTCAAACTCCGGAAATCGACCTGCCAACAGACATTGTGGGAGAATACTCTTCACCATCATCTAAAAATGTTGCTTAGCGGAAACCTTGAAATAGGTTCAAGTTTGACTGCATCAAGCTAACATTGACATAAGCTCTTCTATTTGAGATTACAGAGTCACAACTGATTGTTAGAGTGTAATTGTCAACCATATGCAACCAGGGATGGAGTTATTCCATCACAGTGGATTCCGTGCCTAAATGTAATGTATAGTCTGGCCTTAAATTCGATTAGGGGCATGTTGTCCTTTCTTCTACGCCTAGTGCCTTACTTTCTTAAAGAAGACATATGCCCATTCAATAAGAATTTCTATTTCTAGAGGTATACCCATTTAGCGATATCCCACTTTTCTTCCTGAAAGTCAAATGCCACACCGGATACGCATTTAGTTACTTTTCTAAGAGCTCCTTTCATTTCTCTTCTTTGCTTCTGATTAAATAGCACGGAGACTCGCGCAAAGGGTTAACAGTTGATAGGCAAGTCAAGCCGTAAAGCAGTAAATCCACTAAGAAAGGCATTAATAGCTATTCACTCACCAACAACAATGACAATGCAATAGTGGAAGGAGAAAAGAAAGAATGATCAAGTCGAGTGTTGTTCGGTGTGAGGCCGAGGTAGCTGTTCTAAAACTGGACAGGAAAGTAAAGTATGCACTTAGGGATTTTAAATTTGAAATGGACTTGCAATCGGGGGAGAATAGAACTCTGGGTCCCGAATTTCCCCGTCGACTTAGAGATTCGATTTCCAAATCCAAGCTGAAACGTAGTTGCTATAGTGAAGTTATTGGCTTTCGCTTTGCTAAATCGGATTGGAGATGATTCGAGCATCAGTGTTTATATCTATGATATATGAGAATACGATTTCATATCAATATGTGGGTACACTAACATCCGTGTGATATTTATTTTGTCATTTTCTTTTTATGATATTTCTACTCAGCTTGAAAAGAAGCCTCTCTTAAGTTCAAGAGTTTAGAAAGTCTCTTAGCATGGGAAGGAGATTAGACCTCCTTAGAAGGAGATAAGCTAGAACTATCTTTGTATCTACGTGTCTCAGTAATTATAGAACTAGATAAAATAGAGCAATGAGTTGGTTGTTAGAATGAATGAGTGAGGTCGCCGCTTCGCCTTATGGAAACTAACCTTAGTGTCCAAATATTGTCGCAGGAAATATGATTTTTGAATCAATAATCGAAGCCTATTGAATCAGCTTTTGGGAATAGAAGGGGAAGGGGAATATGCCAATGAACTTTAAGCAGGGGACAAAGCTAGGGATGGCAAGGTTCTTTATCAACGATGCGACATTAACGCAGTTGTATGTACTTGCATTTCTGCTATTAGCATTCTTTGATGGCATAGAGTCAATAGTTGACACACACAAAATAGAAAGAAGGGCTCTTTGAATGACTCTGGTGCTATATAATAACTTTCCAGAAGAGGGCTAGTCTAAAGGCCTTGCCTTATGAATGAATAGAAGGATAAGAGGAGGGGAGCGAAGAGAGTAGGCTACACGTGACAGACTCTGCTCCTATTGCAAATTCTCTTCTTGCCACTTATCTGGTCTCAACCTCTTCCGGTCTTAAGTTTCTTACTCCTTTCCCAAGGTACGAAATCTCTTTTCTGCATTTGACCTGAGACTGGGAGTTGAACTCGCAGCGGAAGCAAAAGAAGCATGTAAGCCCGTAACTAAAGTCAAAAGGAGGGCTAAGAGCTTCCTTCTTTCTTGACTTTTCTCGGTTACTCTTTCCCAGTTCCTAGCTCTAAGACTGGTGGAAGAATGGGCAAGAGTGGCTTCGCTCCTACACAATCCTACACGAAGGGTTGTAATACTAGGAAAGCGGAAAGCATGGGTAAGGCAAGAGGCTGTGGACGACGTGACCCATTAGCACTGGATGAATGACGCAAACTTGAGCGCCTAAAGTCACGAGAGAAGCACGCGAGTTCCTTCAGGGTAAAGGAAATACCAAAAGTTTAGGTCATGCAGGAATGCAGAAACGGAACAAAGAAAAGCTTGACGCTATCCACTAAAGACTAAACCCATCAAGCGAACAAGTCGCTAAGGCTTCCACAGACCGAGGCTTATAGCAAAGGAAAGACTATTCTATCAAATCACAACTTCACCAAGTCTCTAATCAGGGGCTTTATCATGTTAGCCAATATGAAGAGTGGCTGTTCTGTTAATAGAGTATACACAACTAATGCACTCCACGATTTCGAATACACTTATAAGCTCGCCTCGATCTTAGATTTTTCTTTTATATGCTTTAGTAGATAGAAAGACTCTTTGACGGGCTACTCCCCGAGCAGAACAACCTCACTGTCTCCCGAAGCAGCCTAGTCACACAATGCAGTTGGAGCTAGTGACGAGGATGGCACCGTGAATGCTTAGCCAGAGTAGACCAAGCTAAGCAAAGATGAACCTATCCCAAGCGTAGCATCAACTATTATATCCTCCCTGCTGCTATAAAGGAGTAAGGAGAGAGATAATACATAGAAGCACTTTTCGAAGAGAGAGAAAGAGACCTCCCTAACTCATAAAGGCTTAGACTACGCTGAGGAAAGAATGACACTTTACAAATAATAAGAGGGGTAATGAGAGAAGAGAAAGAAAGCTAACCTAAAGGTAATTATTTCTCTAAAGCGCGATGCAAACGTGAAGGTCATTTTATTTACTAGCACTGAAAACCATCAAGGACAGGCGTAAAGCACTCCTTACTGGTTGGCAGAGACCCTATTCGATGGTATGGACCTATTCCCATTTATGGTACAATATCCCAACCAGTAAGGCTCAGTAGACCTAGTCTCCTTTGAGACCTGCTGCCGCAAAAGCTCTTTCTGTTGCTCCTTCGCTTGCGGATTAAGCTGTAGAAGGCAAGCAAGAAGACCTTAGTAATTGGAAATTTCAAGGATCAGGGGAGATGTGAAATGTTTATCTCGGTTGGGAATCAAGCCCCAATACAAAGATTTGTGTGCCAGGTTGCTTTGCTTTATTGGATCAACCAGTGTGCAGTGGGCAAGCTCTTTCCCAAGTCGCTGAGCTGTTTAACAGAGGGAAGGTCAAAGAGCTATGGGGATAGGAGTGTTCTCAATCTTATCATTCCGAGACAAAGCCTAGGTCGTCGAACTAAAGAATCTCAGCATTGGCCATAAAAATGCGTTCGAAGGCATGTTTATGGGACTTATAGGGATGGGTCTAAAACTTGAATTTCTGCTATATCAACCTTCCAAACCAAAAGGGGATTCCGCTCCTACCACTAAATCATTGTTTCGGCCCCTGCTTCCAGAAAAGTTGGTGCAAAAGTCATTGTAGTCCAAATAGTGTATTTCTGGTTAGGGGCCTAAGACTCACAAAAGAAATTGTAGTTATTCAATCCTTCTAGTTTTGGTGAATTTCGCTCCAAATAGCATAAAAAGAAGCTTTAGTTCAATTAGGGGGAACCCTCTATAGTCAACCTGCTCCCAATATCGACAGCAGCTCGTATTCAAGCTCTTGTTTCGGTTCCCGCAAAAGAAATTATTGCAGTCTCAATTGGATAAATGAACAGCTTTGCATCTATTTCCTATTGTAATGACAAAGGTTTCTCTACTGATCAAGTGTCAGATAAGTTGGAATTCGCTTTCAGCTCTTAATCTTCTTCGGGAGACATGGAAAAAGCCAAGCCTCGAGAGACCTAGCGCTAAAGCAATTGTAGCGGCCGTTGCTCTATCTGCTTCTTTCTCTTCCCAGGAATGAACAATTAGATAAAAAAAGAATTTTCTTCTTTGTATATATATATATTATATATATATATATATATATATATATATATATATATATATATATTATAATAATATTAAGATTAAGCAAGCAAGAAAACGGATGCGTGAGGCTAACGCTATAGGCTTGAGCTTGTTAGTGCTTAATCAATCTATTGCTTGTTCCTTTCGTGACTCAAACAGACGGTACGCTTTCCATCTCATAACGATTCAAAGGGTAGAGGGCAATATATTTGCTTGCAAAGCAGGCTATTCGCCTTTCGGAGAGGATGAGCCTATTTGATTCAAAAGGCGCTACTAAACTACTATAGTACAACTAGTGTTAGTAGTACAACAGAATGTTGTTCACCCCGTAAGCCCTTCATATGCAAGCCCTACTGAATTAACAAAGGCGAACGACATTAGTACAGCTGTTAAGAATTCTCTCCGATGTTGACTTTGTAAACTAATAGCCCGGTAGGTTACTTTTGAATCAAAGTAGCGACGAAAGGGGGAAATAGCTCAATCAGTTAGAGTGCTAGTCTGTCACGCCAGATGTCACGGGTTCGAACTCTATACGAAGGGCCTTTCCTATCAAATGACAACCGCCTCTTCCTGCTACGAGGTCCTTGAAACAAAATCGCCCCCCGCCCGAAAATGCCTATTCATTTCTCGTTGGGGGTCAACATGCTCGTTGTCCTATTACAGCCAGCTCCCAATAAGAAAAGATTCATTCTTAAGAAGTTCATTTGATGAATTAACAAGTCTCACCACCTTCTTTTGAACTATATCTATTTCCTTTAGCACTCTAGACACACTGACGGAATAAAAAAAAATACAGAAGTCCCGCGGAGATGATGACCGCAGGTGGAAAATTACTCGATAAATAGAAGACCATGCTGCCGTTTTGGGCCAACAAGGTCAAAATCTTCGTCAACGCAAGTAAAGGACATGAGAATCAGTCCAAATCCAAGAAACACCCATGGAACCCACCCGTAAGGAAAAATATGGCACCAACGGATGTGGCCATACCTAGAAAAGAAAGTTGGCCTAACTCCAGTTTGTTTGATGAAGTTGAATAGTAAAACACCTTTGGGCGAAAGGCAAATAGGGCTCATCCATTATTTCATGAAATGCTTCCTTCGCTTCCATGCCAAATTGAAACTCATCGAGTTAGCGATAGGCTAGGAACCTTTGGCTCCCCACACGGTTATGGCCGGCTACACGGGAAGGAGCCCCTCTGCTTACAAATTTGCAAAGGATTGGCAGCAGCAAACTGAGATTGCTAAGGCTTAAACCTTGGAAAGGGCAGCTAATGTTCGAAAGGCCCAACGGATCACCATAGGATAGAACCCTTGCGACCTGCTCCCCTCTGACTTAGGACTCACTACCCGCTTGAAAGCCCTACTTCTGTCTTGCTTAAGACTAGAACCCGGACTGCATTCACTCTTTCTCTTTCTTCTCTACTTGGTAGCTACTTCTTCACCGTTCAAGTAGATGTACTATATCAATATGGCAACTTGGTTGCATCCTAGAAAGTTCATTAAAAATCTTCCAACATCTCAATATTCTCCTTTTTTCAACACCTCCAATCTCCTCAGCATGTTCGTTCTGTGACTCTCCATATTTTCCAAATTTCAAATCGCTAAGCGCCAACAAGAAAACGGATGCGCTAACGCCCTTATTAGAATAGGCTTGAGCGCTAGCACGCCCCTATCTTGTCAGTCGTTGCTTGTTCGGTCGAGCACTTCGTTCCTTACTTTCCAATCTTTTTCTGAAGTTCCTTCTAGATCACTGTCAAATAGGTTCTTCTGCCACTGCAATTGTTGATCGGCATACGAGGGTTTCTGCACTAAGAAAGCAAATAACGCAATAAAGGTCAATACTAAGTTAGAAGGAAACTAAGCATCAGGCCTTATGACAAAAAAAATGGGATAGTACCGTCAGTGTCATCACTGAATCGGGTACATTTGGGTTGGTAGAAACTAGGTCTGCGTGTCAAAGAAGATCTTCGTTATTGAGTCTCTTCTAAGCAGGCTCAGGATATGGGCAGCACATATGACAGATGATCGGAGATTTTTCTTCTTAATAGAGTACCAGACTTCTCACATGGCTATATGACCAAAGATCAGGTCTCCGACCAAACTTCCCTTAGCTACTTTGAAACAACACATTTCACACTTAATTAAAAGGGCTTGACGATGCCATAGTCTATACACGCCTGACTTATCCCTTATTCAGGATTGGCTATTTTCTCATAACGAAACAAACTTAGTTTCTCTAATTCCAACCGGAGCGATGTTGGGAACTTGCACTCCTGATAACAAACAAAAGCTGCATTCTATCTCTTCCTTCTGTGAAGCGTATCTATTTGTTGGTTGATTGGCTTGTGGTGTTGCTCTAACCACACTGTGGAGTTGAACCACTGTTCTTCCTTACCTTTCTTGGTGAAATTCCACTTCTCTTTTTCATAGCTATTATGGAGGAACCGCTGCCCTCACTCAATGCTAATCTCGAAATCTTTACCCGATCAGGAAATGCTTATCTTATATGGCACCATAGGTCTGAGTTTCGTTTCCTATATGCGCTTTTGTTCCATCCATCTTCAAGAACTTGTACGGGGCAACCCACCCTTTTCCCCTTTACCCTCTCACTCCCTAGGAATGAAAAGCCACATCTAAGCCTAAACCACTGAAATACGAATGAGATCTAGAATTACACCATGTAATAGTACATGGCTTTTCTTCACGAACCCACCTCCTCCAAATACATTGCACCTCCATAATTCAATTCAATATAGATAGAAGGGAGAATGCCGCTGACAAAGATGAGCTCTACCAGTCTCTCCTCTTTTTTGATTCCATCAAAGTCTAGTTCTAATTTCTCCTTGGAAATTTCATCCATAAGCCTTTTATAAGGCATGCTCCGGTGGGTCCCCTAGTTCTTTATTTGCATAAGGTTGTCCAAGTACGTATGCAATGAGAATGCACTACCTTTAGGATAGAAGAGCACCCCCCTAATCTGGTGCCTTTTCTCTAAAATGGAATCTTCTTGAACCCTGTCCGAATGAAGGGCTTCCTCTATCTCAAGCTCCGTTTGGAATTGGGTCTCAATTATTGCCTCATAAATATCTTCGGGCAAGGTACGCTTGATAATATTTATTCTAAGACGATCACTGAGCTCCCGGTGACTCTGTTCATCCTCATGTAATGCATGATAAACCTCAGCAATAGGCGTTGCTGGTTCACCAGGGTTGGGAGAGTCCGGGGCCGGTTGGTTGAGACTGGCTTTGGAATTAGCTGGGGAACTGCTTCCAAATAAATCAGTCCACCTGAAGCCCCTTCCTCCAGCGCTCTCACCTGATCCTGAGTCAGAGGCCCCCGAAGGAGCCATCATTATCTTATTTTTCCAGATCAAGACCCAAAAAAACCATTGCCAGTAGGAAACCTCTGGATTACTACACGAACCAACTAACAACCAAGTGAACAAGAATTCGTTGGTATAAGCGCGCCAATAAGATATTAAAATTTAGACCAAAAGATTGTAGTAATAGAGAAGCGAAGCCAAGAACACCAAAAAAATGAGAAGGGAAAAGACACTTCCTCGAAGACGAGGAGATAAGGGATGAAGGATATTCATGGTAGTGCAGTTAGTATGATCGTTATTTCGTGCGCAGCCCTTGTCCGTAGTGATATCCTTATTCGGCTACCTCTCCCACTCAACAAGGCAGACATCAGAAACGAAACTATTGCCAAGGGAGACCGGAATACGCTATGCCCTATCACCTAAAAAAAGATCAGTTACGGAAGTACGGTGCTTCTCAGGGCCCTCTGTGTTAGAGTGACCCCGCCGGGGCGATCCTGTCACCCGGAGTTCAAGTTCGATCCATTAGGTTTTTTTTCTTTCAGAAAAGAAATGAGAGACAAGAAAACATCTTCAATTACGATTAAAAGGAACAATCTCAAATTGACCAAGATCTAATTTCGGGTCATTTCTTGGTGAACATGATCTGCCATAATATCTTCGATCCTTTCATTTATGCGGCAGAATAGAGAGAGATTTGGTAGGAAAGTGGAAGAGACCTTTTTGTATATGATAATCAAAGGGAGTGGGAAAGATGCTGCAGTAATTCTTTCGAAAACCCCGGTTCTCTTTGTATTCGAGCTTTCATTCCTCAATCCACTGATTTCTTCCTTCATATACCTCCCAACCAATAGATAGAGATAAATAGGAATAACCGAACCACGTCTACAAAATGCTAGTACCATGCAACTGCTTCAAAGCCAACGTGATGCTCCTTGGTCAAATGACCAAGATATTGGCAAATACCACATATGATCGAGAAAATAGTACCTATAATCACATGAAAACCATGTAAGCCAGTTGCTAAGAAAAAGGTAGAACCATAAATACTATCCGAAATAGTTAAGGGTGCTCGATAATATTCCATTTCTTGAAAGCCTGTGAATATTAGAGCTAGTGAAATAGTAGCTACTAAAGCGTAAACTGCTCATTTTTTCTTCCCCGCGAGTATAGCATGATGACCCCAAGTTACGACAGCTTCAGATGAAAGGGGAATAAGGGTATTAAGAAAAAGGTATTTCCCAAGCGTCTAAAACCGCAATCCCTTTTGGGGGCCAAATACCTCCGATATCTATCATAGGTGCCAAAGAAGAATGAGAAGAAGCCCGAAAAAGAGCAAAAAAGAACATAACCTCTGATACGATAAACAGAAAAAAACCATATCGAGGTCATAATTGTACGAATTTGGTATGATATCCTTCGAACGTGGATTCAAGTAGAACATCACGCCACCATACAAACATGGTATATAGGATAAATATAAGGCCCAAACTGAGAAATGTTGCACCCCCTTGAAATGAGTGCATGTACATTACACCTCCTACGGTTGTTGCCAAAGCTCCGAGTGAACCCGAAATAGGCCATGGACTTGGATCTACCAAATGATAAGAATGCCTCTTAGATTCAATCATAAACCACTTTGCCTCGGTTGTATGTAAACCCCCCCTTCACCCCACCCCCTAAAGTAGTAAAGTAAAGAAGGGCTTTTTGGGGTCTAATTTTCTTTCTATCTGACAGGACAAACAAAGAAATAGGAAGGGATGGTTCTTTCATTCCATTGATAGAAGTCTAACTAGAAAAACACTCTCTCTATTACTTTTAGAATAGAATCGTTGGTTTGACCGATGAACTAAGTGGGAAAATAGACCTTCTTTATTTGATTTGAAGCAAGATTTTTTGAAAGTAACAATTCCATTCAGTTCGCTTTCGGAAAACTTGCTGGTCGCGGATTAGTTCGTTCTGCGCACGCATGTTAATCTCTCTGGTTGAGGCTGCATTCATTTATTCATATTCAACTTGACACGTGCGAAGGACTTACTCTACTAGTGGCTCGGCTTGGTCTCGCTCCCTTCCCGCACTATTCTTCCCCACTAAAAAAGCGATCAAGATTCTCGAGAACTTTTCTGAACGTCTTTCTTTGCGGGGCGATTGGAAAAGAAAGGAGTATTTAATTCTCTTACTGCCTTCCATTCCACTATTTTGATCAAATTAATTGCTCTTCCGAACGACCAAGTCATAATGAGATTAAAAACCAATGCTTCCTTGGTCCGTCGACTCTTTTTAGTTTTAGAAGGTTTCAATAAATGTGGAACATAAATTAGCATCCGGTGCCTACTGGAGCTAGTCTCCTATCTATGCTAACTATCTTTGCTTGGTTTTATTTTTTATGTTTGCATGTATAGTAAGGTAAAACCTAAAGTGTAAAATGTGTACCACTTAATGCTAGGCTAACAGAATAATTAAAAAAGACGTATTCCCTAAATGACTACTCTAACTTTGTCCAAATGTACTGGAATACGAATGAGATCCACAATGCCATCATTGTATGGCCGATAGTAGTACAGTAAATGGCGACTTCCTTTTCAGCGCCACGCATAATTGGCTCGCGTAAAGGCAGAAGAACGAAAGCCCAAAGAATGCTGACCAGGAGTGCCAGTTGCATGTTTTAGCAGAATTTATCTATGTCCAGCAGTGGTACCCCTCCAATAATGCATTGATTCTTTTAGCCATATGCCTTAACTAAAATGTAGATGAAGACTCGTGGAGAAGTTCATCTTTGATTTGACCCCAAGAGTTTGAATATTTCTGCCCAGAATCTTCTTGTGAACTTGAAACATTAAGTTGTTCAGTCGTGTAGCGTCACGAGTCTACAAGCCTCATGTTGAGGAAGAAAGATGAGTTTCAATTTGTCATGGAAGTGAAGGAAGCATTTCATGAAATATAGGATGAGCCCTATTTGCCTTTTGCCCAAAGGTGTTTTACTATTCAACTTCATCAAACAAACTGGAGTTAGGCCAACTTTCTTTTCTAGGTATGGCCACATCCGTTGGTGCCATATTTTTACTTACGGGTGGGTTCCATGGGTGTTGCTTGTATTTGGAATAATTGTCATGTCCATTCCTTGCATTGACGAAGATTTTGATCTTGTTGGCCCAAAACGGCAGCATGGTCTTCTATTTATTGAGTAATTTTCCACCCTCGGTCATCAGCTACGCGGGACTTCTGTATTTTATTGCTTCCGTTAGTGTGTCTAGAGTTCTAAAGGAAATAGATATAGTTCAAAAGAAGGTGGTGAGACTTATTAATTCATCAAATGAACTTCGTAAGAATGAATCTTTTCTCATTGGGAGCTGGCTGTAATAGGACAGCGAGCATGTTGACCCCTAACAAGAAAGGAATGGGCATTTTCGGGCGGGGGGCTATTTGGTTTCAAGGCCCTCACAGCAGGAAGAGGCAATTGTCATTTGATAGGAAAGGACCTTTGTATAGAGTTCGAACCCCTGACATCTGGTGTGACAGACCAACACTCTAACCGAGTGAGGTATTTCCCCCTTTCATCGCTACTTTGATTCAAAAGTAACCTACCGGCCTATTAGTTTACAAAGTCAACATCAGAGAGTATTCTTGACAACTGTACTAATGTCATTCTCCTTTGGTTCTTCAGTAGGGCTTGCATACGAAGGGCTTGAGGGGTGAACAACATTCTGTTGTACTACTATCACTAGCTGTACTATAGTAGTTTAGTAGCGCCTTTTGAATCAAATAGGCTCATCCTTTCCGAAAGGCGAACAGCCTACTTTGCAAGCAAATATATAGCCCCCGCCCCTTTGAATCGTTCTGAGCCGGAAAGCATACCGGCTGTTTGAGTCACGAAAGGAACAAGCAACAGATTGATTAAGCACTAACAAGCTCAAGCCTATAGCGTTAGCCTCACGCATCCGTTTTCTTGCTTGCTTAATCTTAATATTATTATAATAATATATATATAAATAATATAGATAAACAAAGAAGAAAATTCTTTTTATATCCAACTGTTCATTCATGGGAAGAGAAAGAAGTAGATAGAGCAAGGGCCGCTACAATTGCTTTAGCGCTAGGTCTTTCGAGCCTTGCCTTTTTCCATGTCTCCCGAAGAAGATTAAGAGCTAAAAGCGAATTCCCCATTATCTGACACTTGATCAGTAGAGAAACCTTTGTCACTACAATAGGAAATAGATGCAAAGCTATTCATTTATCCAATTGAGACTGCAATAATTTCTTTTGCGGGAACCAAAACAAGAGCTTGAATACGAGCTGCTATCGATATTGGCAACATTTTTAGGGAGCTCTTTGGGAGCAAAATGCCTGACGCGCTAGGAGTGGTCTTTAAGAGCCAGCTTTTGAGTCATCCATTGAATTTACCAACCCTGTTCGACTTCATCGCTACACCCCTTACCTCTTTATTGGGAGCAGGTTGACTACAGAGGGTTCCCCCTAATTGAACTCAAGCTTCTTTTTATGTTATTTGGTGCGAAATTCACCAAAACTAGAAGGATTGAATAGCTACAATTTCTTTAGTGAGTCTTAGGCCCCTAACCGAAAATACGCTATTTGGACTACAATGACTTTTGCACGAACCTTTCTGGAAGTAGGGGCTGAAACAATTCTTTAGCGGTAGGAGCGGAATCCCCTTTTGGTTTGGAAGGTTGATATAGCAAAAATTCAAGTATTAGACCCATCCCTATCAGTTCCATAAACATGCCTTCAAAAGCGTTTTTATGGCCAATGCTGAGATTCTTTAGTTTGACGACCCAGGATTTGTCTCGGAATGATAAGATTGAGAACACTCCAAGCCCCACAGCTTTTTGACCTTCCCTCTATTAAACAGCTCAGCAATTTGGAAAGAGCTTGCCCACTGCACACTGATTGGTCATTCGCGCCCGCGTCTAATTTTTCGCGGTCCGCGCGTGTCTAAGATCAGAGAGTGAGTAGTCTGAACCTGACCTCTTCGCGGCCGTATTCACTTTTTTGTGGTCCGCGATGGGCATTCTGTGGCCGCGTCCACTGTTTTGCGGTCCCCGATGCCCTATTTTGAGAAGCACGGTTGTTCATTTCATTTGTACTGCTTTAAGGCATGATTGAACCCCAATTCTAATTATCTTTCACTAATTGTGTGTTGCAGAAAATTGTGCAATCTTGTGGAGGAGCAGACAAATCAAAAGGGAGAGCAGAATCCTCCCGAGGCTGGGGCAAAGGAAAGTATGCTTTGCCCTTAGCAGCTCAAATAATCATAAGCAAAAATAAAACCCTCACTAGACCTCCTGCCGAATTATCAGACACAAGTGAATATCTCCCATCCCGGGAGATTTTTGAGGGGGAATCTACACAACCTCGACAAGAGGCCCAATCACAACCCTTTCGCCTAATCAATGAAGCTACCTCCTCTTTTGGGTAGTCTGATAGCTCAGAGGGAGGTAGTGAGGCATCGGGATCCATCTTCCCCACCTGCTGCAACTCCGGCCTCAACAACGTCTCCTATCAATATAGATGAGGATGACGAGGTCCCGAATAACGGAAGAGGGGGTGATACCAATGTGGGTGGTCTTACTAGATCGAGGAAGCCCGAGGTGTGGGCGGATAGATTCATGAGAGAGAAAGCATACCTCAAATTCCGGGAATGGTGGCCCCAAAAGTCGCTCACCTTTGAGCGATAGTTTATAGAAAAAGATCTCCTTCCTCACAATACAAATGTGAAGAGATAGTTTGAGGAGAGAAAAGGGTGGAAGTACTTCACCAGCAAGGTTCCGGATGCCAATGAGTACCTTGTTAAGGAGTTCTACATAAATGTTGGCCACATCAAAAAGGGCACCACTGTGACAAAGGTACGGAACTTGAAGATACGGTTTGATGGCGGCACCTTGAATAAATATGCCGGTTTTGAGGATGTGGAAGATGTACAGTATTTGGAGAAGATGGCCCTAGATGAAGCACCCCGGCCATGGCTAGCGGAAGTAATAGCCATCGCAGGAACAACACCGGCATGGCTCGAAGCTGGAGTCCCAATCGCCAAAAACACCCTCAGCTTTGAAGCAAAAGGGTGGTGCACATTTGTATGCAGCCGGCTTGATCCTAGCCACCATGATAGTGTCATCCCACTCTTTTGGACGATCCTAATAGCTTCCAGTATGGCGGGGTATCCAATCAATGTGGGGAACCTCATGTCCCACCACATCTCCAAAGCAACCAGAAAAGGAGAAAGTTCCTACCCCTGCCCCAACTTCATCACTATGTATCTCGAGGACCAAAGGGTATAGGGGAGGCGCTATGACACGAAGGTGAAGACGAGGAAACATTTCTCATAGTATAGCCTCCAAAGACCAGACAACCCTAAATCAAAGGGTAAAGCCACTACCTCCACTGGCCAGTATGAAGAGCCAGGGTAGTGGCCACCGGGTCAGAGCCTTCCACAGCAGAGGGACCTTCAGCTGCCATGCCCCCTAATTCATCTGGGCCATCCATCATTCTGCCACTATATGTGCCCTCATCTTCTACTTACCCCCAGACTGCACTACGGGTTTCTCAGATCTTTTCCAGTATCAACAACTGGATGCAGGCAGCTACATCAAAGTTGTCTGTCTTATCCAGTGCATTAGCAGCACAGTTAGCCCCAGCATAGCTTCAGGTACCTCCATCAGTGGAGGATTCATTAAAGGAGCTTCTGGACAACCAGAAGAAGCTCCTGGACAACCAAAAGAAGATCCTGGAGACTTTGGATACTCATGGCAAGGCGATCAAGGATCTGGGCAAGCAAGTAAAGAAGATGACAAAACTCAGGCCTTAAAGGTATCAGTGGAGAAGCTGAAGAGGGAGGAAGCAAAGTTCACTTCTGTGATCCTATGCAGATCCAGTTGGAGGACCTGGAGGGAGCTAGTGATCCTATGCAGTCCAAGGACCCCACTCATGTGACTGACCCCATGCAGACAGAGACCACATAGGGTGTTTTCTTTACTTTCTAACCCTTCCCTGATCTTATTTTGATATAAGCATTGAGTACAATGCTATCTTTTATTTGGGGGGGGGGGGGGTTGGTTAATTTTGATTTGGTTATGATTTGATGAAATTGGTATGTAATAACTATAATAATATTTTTCTTTACCTTTATTTATCGTTATTTTCACTTTCGTTAATTTTCACTTTTGGTATGTATATAACTTTACCATTCGATGTATATATTCATTTTCATTTTGTACATATTCGTTTCACTCCATTATTGTACATATTCATTTTATATTCCGTAGTTAACTTTATAACTTCTTTCGTATTTTTCCTTAATAGCGTAGCTTCTTATTTCTTTTAGTAGCTTATTTATGAGTTTTTAGCTTAATTTTACATTCTGCGTGATCAATAAGCATTTGGTTTTCTAAATGCCAAGGTTTTTTTTTAGTGCATGTAGTAGTAGTAATGGATAAAAGTGTCTCAAGGAGGCTTTACTTGGTACTAACACATTTACCTTCGACCTCATGGTTAGAGACAAGTTGATTGGCAAAGATTAGCTCTAGTTGTGACCTTTAGACTCTTTGCGTTGGCTAAAACAATCATCGAGTGGTTTTTTGAGCCATTTGTGATCTTCAATCTTAGCTAGGGTTGTTGTGGGCCCTCGACTCTGTTCTCCTTAACAACCCAGTAGCTTGAGAGGTGAGGTATTGAATTGCATGTCCAAGTCCTGTGCCAATAAGTCTAAAACTTGACCTGAATGTTTGTGTAGGCGAAATTATAAGTGTAGCTCGACTTGATAAGTGATTGTAGGCTATCCTGGGTCCAATTTGAAATTTGAAAGCTTCTGTAGCCTACCATTATGATATCCATAGTCAAAACCATTGATCCTAAGCCTTTTTCATTCAATAGCCACATTACAAGCCTTTATCCGTTTTATAATGATCCTCTCTTGGCACCCAATCTTTCCTTATCATTCATGATGAACAATTGGCAAAATCATAAGTTTGGGGGAGAGACGAGTAATTTGAAAGTGATAAAAGGTTCAAAGAAGAAAAAGAATTGTTGAAAAGGAAAGGCAAACAAAAGGAAGAAAAGCCAAAAATAAATATGTCAAAAAGGAAGAGAGGGTTGAAGGGATTCAAAGAACATAATGATGAAAGGCAAGGAATGATGAGAAAAGGAGAAAAATGATTTTCATGAGTAAGAAAGAGTGATGGTTTGTCTCTCTAGTTCCCCTAAGGAAGAAGAAAAATGACTCAAAGAGTCAAGAAAGCATGAGCCGAAATGAGAAAATGGAGTGCTTAAGGAAATATGAAACCATCATAGTTCGTTATGTCCTACCTTGATCCAAAAGCCTTCATTACATTCCTGCTAAAGCCCTATATGATTTCAAGTTGAATGAGCTTACATTAGTGGTGATTTACATAAGGGGCAAGCTTGTGGTACTTACAGCCGAACTTGTGGCATTCTTTTGAGAGTGATGAGCGCACTTCTTCACAATACTTGTTTTGTGTGTTACATTATAAAATGCGAGATTTGCTCGTGGAGAGTAGAGGAGGAGGAGTTTGGGATCCACAATGACCTACATGAGAGAGCGAGCTTCCTTGATGAATTGAATCAACTCTTGATACTCTAATGTCACATTAGAACTATGGAACTCAAAAGGTCATAACATGACGTTGTTGATAATTCATTTGTGTTGAGGGTAATTGTTAGTCCCAATTGATGGTTGATGAAGTCACCTTAGGCCAATTGAAATATCCTTTTCTTTTTCTTGTGGAGGTCCTTATTTGCTTGAGGACATTCAAAATCTTATGTTTGGGGGAGTTGATAAGTAGGGATATTAGCCTATTAATTGCTCTCTTTTACTTGTGTTTTGGGCAAACAATGCGTGAAGGTATTCCTGGATACTAACTTAATATTCTTGCTTGCAGGGATTGTTCAAAATGAGCCAAAGGAGTCATAATAACCTCATAAAGGAGCAATAGCATACATCAAAGATGGGTCTAGCTATCTGGGTTGATTTACTTCTACCTATCTGGGTCTAGCTACTCATAGTAATAGCATACATCAAAGATGAAGCGAAGATATAATCCATAATACTAAATTTAAAAGATGAAAATCTAATGTTATAATGTAAATTGTGTACAAAATTTCCCAAAAGGGAATACCTAACCGTCTCACGTACTCAGAAAAAACATAACATAACCTAAAATTGACAAAAAGATCTATTTATGCTAAGCTGAAATTTTCGGACACAAATACCCCTATGGAAGTTTCGCGGCCGCGTATTTCTGACCGAGGCCGCACACTTTCTTTCGCGGCCGCATAATTCTTATCTCGGTCTGTGTTTCTTCATATCTGGACCTGGGTTGAACCTTGTTTCGCGGACCGTATAATTTCCACCGCGTCTACGTGAGAGACTTCCACGGCCGCGTAACTTTGACGCGGACCGCCATTCTAATTTTTGCATGAACTATGCACTTTTTGAACCTTAGCAACCACGGTCCGTGGAATTTCCATCGCGATCGTGTTGGTACTTTCGCGGCCGCATCTTCTTATCATGGTACGCGTTCATGTTCGTGCCCAAAAAACCATCTCTCTGATTCTTCATATCGCGGACCTCGAAATAATGGCCGCGTCCGCATTGATAGTTTCACGGCCGCACTTTTTTGTCGCGGTCCGCGTTCCGCACCTCCTGGCCCAGTTTTGGTTTTTGTTCAAGTTTTGACTCCTTTATGAGGTTATTATGGCTCATTTTGAACAATCCCTGCAAGCAAGAATATTACGTTAGTTTCCAGGAATACCTTCACGCATTTTTGACCCAAAACACAAGTAAAAGAGAGCAATTAATAGGCTAAAATCCCTACTTATCAACTCCCCCAAACTTAAGCTTTTGAATGTCCTCAAGCAAATAAGGTAATTCCCATCTCCACAAGAAAAAGAAAAGGATATTTCAACTGGCCTAAGGTGACTTCATCAAGCATCAATTGGGACTAACAATTACCCTCAACACAAATGAATTATCAACAACTTTGTGTTATAACCTTTTGAGTTCCATAGTTCTAATGTGACATTAGAGTATCAAGAGTTTATTCAATCCCAAACTCCTCATCCTCTACTCTCCATGAGCAAATCTCGCTTTTTATAATGTAACACACAAAACAAGTATTGTGAAGAAGTGCGCTCAACACTCTCAAAAGAATGCCACAAGTCCCGCTCTAAGTACCATAAGCTTGCCCCTAAAGTAAATCACCACTAATGTAAGCTCACTCAACTTGAAATCATATAGGTCCTTAGCAGGGATGTAATGAAGGCTTTTGGATCAAGGTAGGACATAACGAACTATGATGGTTTCATCTTTCCTTAAGCACTCAATTTTCTCATTTCGGCTCATGCTTTCTTGACTCTTTGAGTCATTTCTATTCTTCCTTAGGGGAACTAGAGAGACAACCCATCACTCTTTATTACTCATGGAAATCATTTTTCTCCTTTTCTCATCATTCCTTGCCTTTCATCATTATGTTCTTTGAATCCCTTCAACCTTCTCTTTCTTTTTGACATATTTATTTTTGGCTTTTCTTCCTTTTCTTTGCCTTTCCTTTTCAACAATTCTTTTTCATATTTGAACCTTTTATCACTTTCAAATTACTCGTCTCTCCCCCAAACTTATGCTTTTGCCTATTGTTCATCATGAATGCTAAGGAAAGATTGGGTGCCAAGAGAGGATCAATATAGAACGGATAAAGGCTTGTAATGTGGCTGTTGAACGAAAAAGGCTTAGGCTCAAAGGATTTGACTATGGATATCATAATGGTAGGCTACAGATGCTTTCAAAGTTCAAATTGGACCCAGGAGAGCCTACAATCACTTATCAAGTCGAGCTACACTTAGAATTTCGCCTAGACAAACATTCAGGTCAAGTTTTAGACTTATTGGCACGGGACTTGGACATGCAATTCAATACCTCACCTCTCAAGCTACTGGGTTGTTAAAGAGAATAGAGTCGAGGGCCCACAACAACCCTATCTAAGATTTAAGATCACAAATGGCTCAAAGAAACTACTCGATGATTGTTTTAGCCAATGCAAAGAGTCTAAAGGTCACAACTAGAGCTAATCTTTGCCAATCAACTTGTCTCTAACCATGAGGTCGAAGGTAAATGTGTTAGTACCAAGTGAAGTCAGCTTGAGACTCTTTTATCCATTACTACTACTATATACACCAAAACAAAAAGAACCGTGGCATTAAGAAAACCAAAGGCTTATTGATCACGCGGAATGTAAAAAAAAAGCTAAAAACTCATAAATAAGCTACTAAATGAAATAAGAAGCTAAGCTATTAAGGAAAAATACGAAAGAAGTTATATAGTAAACTACGGAATGTAAAATGAATATGTAAAATAATGGAGTGAAATGAATGGTACAAAATGGAAATGAATATATACATCGAATGGTAAAGTTATATACATACCAAAGTGAAAAATAACGAAAGTGAAAATAACGATAAATAAAGGTAAAGAAAATTAGTATCATAATTATTACATACCAATGTAATCAAATCATAACCAAATCAAAATGAACCACCCCCCAAATCAAAGATAGCATTGTACTCAATGCTTATATCAAAGTAAGATCAGGGAAGGGTTAGAGAGTAAAGAAAACTCCTTATGTGGTCTCTGTCTACATGGGGTCAGGCACATGAGTGGGGTCCTCGAACTGCATAGGATCATCAGCCCCCTCCAGGTCCTCTAACTGGATCTCCAAATCCTCTGACTAGGGGACAACAAATCCTCTAACTGGGATATCTCCAGCATAAGTGAACTTCGCTTCCTCCCTCTTCAACTTCTCCACTGACTCCTTTGAGGCCTGAGTTTTGTCATCTTCTTTACTTGCTTGCCCAGATCCTTGATCGCCTTGCCATGAGTATCCAAAGTCTACAGGATCTTCTTTTGGTTGTCCAGGAGCTTCTTCTAGTTGTCCAGAAGCTCCTTCAATGAATCCTCCACTGATGGAGGTACCTGAAGCTGTGCTGCTAATGCACTGGATAAGACAGACAACTTTGATGTAGTTGCCTGCATCCAGTTGTTGATGTTGGAAAAGGTCTGAGAAACCCGCAGTGCAGTCTATGGGGGTAAGTAGAAGATGAGGGCACATATAGTGGCGCAATGATGGATTGCCCGGATGAATGAGGAGGCATGGGAGCTGAAGATCCCTATGCTGTGGAAGGCTCTGACCTGGTGGCCACTACCCTTAGCTCTTCATACTAGCCAGTGGAGGTAGTGGCTTTATCCTTTGATTAAGGGTTGGCTAGTCCTTGGAGGATATACCAGGAGAAAGGTTTCTTTGGCTTCACCTTCGTGTCATAGTGCCTCCCCTCTACCCTTTGGTCCTCGAGATACATAGTGATGAAGTTGGGGTAGGGGTACGAACTTTCTCCTTTTCCGGTTGCTTTGGAGATGTGGTGGGACATGAGGTTCCCCACATTGATTGGATACCCCGCCATGATGGAAGCAATTAGGATCACCCGGAAGAGTGGGATGACAATATCATGGTGGTTAGGATCAAGCCGCCTGCATACAAATGTGCACCACCCTTTGGCTTCAAAGTTGATGGTTTTTTCGGCTATTGGGACTCCATCTGCGAGCCAGGCCGGTGTTGTTCCTACGATGCTTATTACTTCCGCTAGCCACAGCCGGGCTGCTTCATCTAGGTCCATCTTCTCCAAATAATGTACATCTTCCACAACCTCAAAACTGGCATATTTGTTGAAGGTGTCGCCATCAAACCGTATCTTCATATTCCGTACCTTTGTGGGCAACATTTGCGTAGAACTCCTTGACAAGGTACTCATTGGCATCCAGAACCTTGCTAGTGAAGTACTTCAACCCTTTTCTCTCCTCAAACTGTCTCTTGACATTTAGATTGTGAGGAAGGAGATCTTTTTCTATAAACTGTCGCTCAAGGGTGAGCGACAGTTTGGGTTCCTCACGAATCTATCCGCCCACACCTTGGGTTCCTCGATCTAGTAAGACAACCCACATTGGTATTACCCCCTCTTCCGTTATCCGGGACCTCGTCATCCTCATCTACATTGATAGGAGCCGTTATTGAGGTTGGAGTTGCAGCAGGTGGGGAAGATGGATCCGATGCCTCACTACCTCCCTCTGAGCCATCAGACTACCCAAAAGAGGAGGTAGCTTCATTGATTAGGCGAAAGGGTTGTGATTGGGCCTCTTGTCGAGGTTGTGTAGATTCCCCCTCAGAAATCTCCCGGGATGGGAGATATTCACTTGTGTCTGATGATTCGGCAGGAGGTCTAGTGAGGGTTTCCTTTTTGCTTACGATTATTTAAGCTGCTTAGGGCAAAGCATGCTTTCCTTTTCCCTGGCCTCGGGAGGATTCTGCCCTCCCTTTTGATTTGTCTGCTCCTCCACGAGATCGCACCATTTTCTGCAATACACAATTAGTGAAAGATAATTAGAATTGGGGTTCAATCATGCCCTAAAGCAGTACAGATGAAATGAACAACAGTATTTCTCAAAATAGGGCATCGCGAACCGCAAAAAAGTGGACGCGGCAACGAAATGCCCATCGCGGACCATGAAAAAGTGAATGCGGCCGCGAAGAGGTCAGGTTCAGACTACTCACTCTCTGATCTTGGACACACGCGGACTGCGAAAAATTAGATGCGGCTGCGAATGACCAATCGCGGATCGCGAAAAAATGAACGCGGCCGCAACAGCAATTAACAGTCTCTTTGAAGTTCATAAGCGCGGACCGCGAAAACTTGAACGCAACCGCGAAGGACCAACCTCGGACCGCTTAAAAGTGACTGCAGCCGCGAACTCTTAGCAATCACTTAGTAACTAAAAGTTGGGGTAGCGCGGACCGCGAAAAAATGAACGCGGCTGCCTACCCTATCGCGGGCCGCGTAAAATGGACAGCGGCCGCGAAATTCAAATAAGATCGGCACTAAGAACAATGATAACTTGGGTTTTCACTAAGTGTGCAAAAATTAGTTCAATTAACCATGCAAAGTTACTAACCCCAGCCCCTATTAGGCATATAAACACTACCCACATGTATTTAAGTATCAATTAAGCATTAATTTGAAATCATAGCATGCATCTAACCCTAACTAAGAAAGAAAAATTCAAACAAAGAGAAAAGAAAAGAAAAAGATAAAATCACATCATGGAATTGAACATACCAGTTGTAAAATTGTAGTAGGAAATGAACTCTTAATGTGAATGAGATGAAAATTGAGAGCAGGATGAGATGAACATTACTCTTTGTACGGTGAAATGTCAGGGTTCAAAAAGTGTAAAATGTTGGAACCCTTATTTATACTAATCAACTGTGGAACCCACCGCCTTACCTAAGCGCGGCCGTGAAATTCTATCGCGGTCTGCGCTATGTCACCTTATGTAGACAAACTTCTAGCACATGGGCATGGTCTGTGGAATATTGGCCGCGCCTACAAAATTCAATGAGGACCGCAAAAATTGGAATGCGGCTGCAATCTCTGAAGAATTTTTGACAGTCCAACTTCATAGAGTTGGCATTTTGCTCTTTTCAAGTATGCGTCCGCGGACAAAAATGTGCTGCCGCGAAATGCTCACACGGACCGCGAAAGTTTGGGTGCGGTCCGCAAACTTCCAACACTTAGCCAAATTTTTCCCTGTCAAAATCCTGCACTGCACAACCAGTTCCTACATACACTTCACAACCAGTTAATCCAAAACAATGCCTAATCTAAGAAGAAAATCAATAGAAAGAAAAACACATGGGTTACCTCCCAAGAAGCACCTGATTTAACGTCGCAGCACGACGCATGTTACCATCATCATTTGAAATGGATCAAGGCCACCACGTGGCTATCATCAATCTTGCCAAGGTAATGCTTCACTCGGTGCCCATTGACTGTAAAGATTTCACCATTTTTGTTTTTCAAATCGAGAACACCAAACGGAGTTACATGCACCACTTTAAACGGGCCACTCCACTTTGACTTGATCTTTCATTGAAACATCCGTAACCGAGAGTTAAATAGAAGAACAGAGCCACCATCCTTGAATTCTTTGTTCTGGATATATTTGTCATATAAGTACTTCATCTTGTCCTTATACAAGGATGAGTTGGAATAAGCATGGAACCAGAACTCATCAAGTTCATTTACTTGCCCTGCCCGGAGATTGGCAGCTACATCCCATTCAAGGTTCAACTTCTTCAGCGCCCATATGGCCTTGTGCTCTAATTCAACCGGAAGATGGCATGCTTTCCCAAATACCAACCGGTACGGAGACATACGAATTGGAGTCTTGTAATTTATACGATAGGACCATAAAGCATCATCAAGTTTCCTTGACCAATAAGTCCGGTTTGTATTAACAGTCTTGGATAATATGCTCTTGATCTCCCTATTGGAGACCTCAACTTGTCCACTAGCCTGTGGGTGATAAGGGGTTGACACCTTATGATTGACACCATACTTAGAAAGTAAAGTATCGAAGGCTTTGTTGCAAAAATGAGAACCCCCATCACTAATGATAGCCCTTGGGGTGCCGAACCTTGTGAAGATATTTTTCTTTAAGAAAACCACCACACTCTGTGCCTCATTGTTGGGCAAAGCCACACCTTCAACCCATTTGGAAACATAATCAACAACAACAAGAAATATAAGTGTTCCCACATGAACTCACAAATGGCCTCATAAAGTCGATGCCCCACACATCGAAAATATCAATCTCAAGAATAGTGGTGAGGGGCATTTCATTCTTCTTGGAAATTCCACCAGCTCTTTGGCACTCATCACAACACCTAACAAGCTCGCTAGCGTCTTTGTACAATGTGGGCTAATAGAATCCATAGCTTAAGACCATTGTAGCATTTCTCGCCCACAATGCTGACCACCATAGGGCGAGGAATGGCAAGCTTGAACAATACTCAATTGTTCTTCTTCCGGAACACATCTCCGGATAAAACCATCATTGCAAATTTTAAAAAGATATGGCTCGTCCCAATAATAATCCAAGCAGTCCCATTTGAGCTTCTTCCTTTGGTTTGAATAAAGCTCATTCGGGACAATGCTGGTCACAAGAAAGTTAGCCACATCGATGAACCAAGGTATCTCAATCACAGACACGGAGAGGAGTTGTTCATCCCAAAACGAATCATTAATCTCGAGGCCATCACTGGGCCGCCCCTCCTCTTCCAAGCGAGACAAATGGTCCGCCACTTGATTTTCACTCCTGTTTCGGTCTATGATTTCAAGGTCAAACTCTTGTAGAAGAAGAACCCATCTCATCAACCTAGCATTAGAGTCCTTTTTACTCATCAAATAACGAAGTGCCGCGTGATCGGTGTGCACAATCACTTTGGTACCCATTAGGTACGGGCGCAACTTTTCCATGGCGAAGACAATGGCTAATAGCTCTTTCTCAGTCACCGTATAGTTGTCTTGGGCGTCGTTCATTATTTTGCTTGCATAATAAACCGGATGAAATATCTTGTTGATCCTTTGCGTCAAATGGTAAACTCCAATTCGGTGAAGTAATGATGGGAGTGGCAGTTAATCTATACTTGAGAAGCTCAAAAGCTTTCATGCAATTATCATTGAACACAAACTTTGCATCTTTTCCAACAACTTGCACAAGGTGTTCACCACTTTTGAGAAATCCTTGATGAACCTTCGGTAAATCCCGCGTGACCAAGAAAGCTACTCACTCCCTTGACGGAAGTAGGAGGAGGGAGTTTTGAAATCACTTCAATTTTTGCTTTGTCCACTTCAATACCGTTCTTTGAGATCTTATGGCCGAGGACAATGCCCTCCTCGACCATAAAGTGGCACTTTTCCCAATTAAGAACTAAGTTGGTCTCTTCACACCGGGCCAACACTTTGTCAAGATTATACAAACATTCTTCAAAGGAATCCCCCACAACACTGAAATCATCCATGAACACCTCGAGGGAGTCCTCCACCTTATCCTTAAATATTACCATCATACATCGCTGAAAGGTAACCGGTGCATTACACAAAGCAAACGGCATCCGTGAGAATGCAAATGTGCCATACGGATAGGTGAAAGTGGTTTTCTCTTGGTCTTCAGGTGTAATAAGAATCTGGTTGTACTCGGAGTACCCATCCAAAAAGCAATAATAAGCACGACCGGCAAGTCTATCTAGCATTTGGTCAAGAAATGGCAATGGAAAATGGTCTTTGCGGGTCACTTTGTTCAGCTTTCTACAATCCATGCATACTCTCCAACCGGTGACAGTTCGTATGGGGATCAATTCATTTCTATCATTTGTCATAACAATCATGCCCACCTTCTTTGGGACACATTGTATCGGTGAAGTCCATGAACTATCAGAAATGGGATACACAACCCCTGCATCTATCCACTTGATGATCTCTTTCTAGACTACCTCTTGCATGGCCTCGTTCAACCTCCTTTGATGTTCCATGGAGGGTTTGGCATCTTTCTCCAATATGATTTTGTGCATGCAGGAGGCGGGGCACATACCCCGAATGTCCGCCAATGTCCAACCTATTGCCTTCTTCCTTCTTTGGAGCACCGCAAGGGTGGAATCTACCTGCACGTTAGTTAAGCAAGAAGAAAGAATAATAGGTAATGTGGAACAAGGGCCTAAGAATTCATACCTGAGGTGTGAAGGAAAGGGCTTCAACTCCAAAGTTGGTGGCTCCTCGATTGAGGGCTTTGTTGGCGGAGTCTTCCGGTTCTCAAGGTCCAAGGAAAGTTTACCGGGTCCATATGTGTAGGATCCCATTCCTTGCAAAGCATTTGCACATTCTATCAAGCCTGCCTTCTCATCATCCTCATGATGCAACAACACAGCTTCCAGAGGGTCTTCCACATTGATCATAGCACTCATGTCATCAACAATCACCTCCGTCACAAGATCCACAAAAGAGCATACTTGGTTGCTATTAGGCTGCCTCATCGACTTACACACGTGAAGCCATATTAATATGATGCCACATTCTGTGTTCAAGACATTGGGGATTGGGCAACACAACCTTTTCATCGCCCACCCGGAAGGTGAGCTTGCCAACCTCCACATCAACCAATGCCTTCCCTATTGCTAGGAAAGGTCTCCCCAATATGATTGGCACTTCATAGTCAACCTCACAGTCAAGTATCACAAAATCTACGTGAAGTATGAACCTATTGACCAGTACTAGCACATCATCAATTATCCCCAATGGCCTCTTCTTTGTTCGGTCCGCCATTTGCAACCTCATGGAAGTAGGTCTTGGTTGCCCAATCCCCAATGTCTTGAACACAGAATATGGAATCACATTAATTCTCTCTCCCATAGTGCATAGAATTGTAAAGGCACCGGGATCTTCTAGCTTTGGAGCCATGGAATGCACAATTGCACTCACTTGATATGTCATTTTGATCGTCTCACAGTTCATTGACCTCTTCTTTGTTACCAAGTCCTTCATGAACTTGGCATATCCCGGAATGATCGGTGAAGACATTTATTATAAAAAGAAAGGACAAGAACCAAAACATAGGAATGATCAAAGAGAGGCCTCCGCTGACGCTAATCAAACCAAAGAGCAAGAAGGAGGTGATGATGTGATTCCTTATGTACCTGTGTTTGTAGTATACCTATTAATCAGTTGACCTATCTCTATTTGTGTTTTTTATAGGTCGGCTGACCCTAGTCTTCCTTCAGATTATGACATTCCCCGCTCGTCCGAGCTTTTGTAAGCTGAAGAAAATGCTTAGATGAGAAGAAGTCAGAGAAAAAGTCAAAACAATAAGGACAAAGAAGTATCTTCCACTCTTCTAGAGGTTGGGAATGAGGAAGCGGTGGGGACGACGATGCTCGTGAAAGATAAGATGACGACTGACTGATTTACCGAACGGACGGACACTTTGATCTTGATCGTGCAATCTATTTTTCAATGAAGGACTATCGTCAATGCAGCTGGAGCCGCTAGATACCACAATAACGATCTTCAAACTGATAAACCAACCTTTCACTTCTCATATGGGTAATCATCCACATAAGGACCAGAAGACGGCATTCTAAGGCTATATAGAGCCTTTATCCATGAAATGAGTTATCTAGCTTAGCATACCTCACCAAATCTCTTCAAATCAATCTCCTTGGTACTTGAACTTGATTCTTTAAAGCCGAAAACTACATTGAATTAGCCAGGCATAAGCTCTCCCCTTGCTTTGCTCATTTTCTCTTGATACGCTTACCTTACCCGTTTATGTTTTCAGGAAGTAGACACAGGAAAGGAAATTCCTAGCTAGGTTCTTCGTCTCAGTGCTCTCTCGGCGGCCAACTAGTCAAAGTACCAAACCCTGGCTTTCTTCCCTGAACATTGGGTATCTTCTTCTGGCCCCTTAGGGGCAAGTGAGAGCACTAGATCGAATACACAGGATTGTCCATATTTTTTACCTTTGCTCTACTTAGACTACTTCTCGATTTTTTGTTTCTATGATTGGTTGCTTCCAAAGGTTTACGCGGGACAACAGTGTCACGACCCAAGCCGATGGGCCGCGACGGGTGCCCGAATCCTACATGTCGAACTTCCTTAAGCATGCGTTTAAGATATAAACAAGAATAACATACGTGAGGGATACCTATCCAAAAGACATATAGACATATACATACGGAATACGGTAGGGCGAGCCTACAAGGCTACTATAAACAACTATATACCCAAAACTAGAAGCCGACAAGGCCGAATACTATCCGACTACACATAACTGTCTATAGACCTCTAATAGAAATACAATTGTACAAAGACGGGACTGAGCCATGTCATACCAATATATGTATACAAGCAAAATCAAGTGGATCACGCCAACTCTGGCTGATCAAGGATCCTATGAAGGGGAACCGTCAACTTGCCTACCTATACCTGCGGGCATGAAACGTAGGCCCCGGGAAATAGGGCGTCAGTACGAATAATGTACTGAGTATGTAAGACATGAAAATCAGTACATAAAATACATAGGTGAAGCATGGAATAAAGAAATCAATCTGTAAGTCTGAATAACTTAGTAAATTCAGAAACATTTATAATGTCATGCATGTGCATATAAATGTCGTATAATGCATAGGTATATGTGTACATAATATCATAAGCCTCTGAGGGCATCCCATCATATCGTCTCGGCCACTATGGGAAACATCATCAACATATACCAACTGATCAGGTGGTGGTGCGTATATAACGCCAACCTTTTTCCCATATCCCATATACATATATACATACATACATACATATATATATATACATATATATATATATATATATATATATATATATATATATATATATATATGCATATATAACGCTATCTGGTCATGGGTCAATGTACATGTATAAATGAATGAAATGCATGAAAATATATTGATAATCTCAATATTCCTATCGGATAAACTTTATCAACTGCATATTATTCTGAGACCCATGAACAGTAGATATAATAATATGTCACATGGGGGATCAAAAACACAGAGACCCTTAGTATTTCTATGAATAGAATCGTTTATAAAAATTGTGCGTTTGCTCGTTTCTTCTGTATAATTTGGATCATGCCATAAAGAAAGAAGGGGTAGCCTTAACATACCTGGAGTAGGCAAAAATCCGTATAATATTCTTGTAAAAGATTGCACCGTACTCCTTTAGAACCACAAAATTTTACGTTGCTACATTTATAACAATTCCCGTACTCCTTAAGGTTATTACGTCTCGGTCGGACCCTTCTCTGGAGGAGGAAATAAGTAGGGATATATATACTTCATGTCTTCCTCGGACTCCCAAGACATTTCTTCCACATTGTTGTTTCTCCAAAGTACTTTCACCGAAGCTACATCTTTAGTTCTCAATCTCCGAAACTGTCTATATAATATAGCAATGGGAGTTTCTTCATATGATAGCTGCTCTGTAACCTGAACGTTGTCAACTGACACAACTCTGGAAAGGTCTCCGATGCATTTACGGAGCATAGACACATGAAAGACTGGATGTACAGACTACAAGTCCGAAGGAAAGTCTAACTCATATGCTACCTGGCCTACCTTGCTTATGATCCTATATGGTCCAATGTACCGAGGGCTATGTTTTCCCCTTTTTCTGAACCTCATAACCCCTTTTATCGGCGATACCGTTAGGAATACCCAGTCGTTAAACTGAAATTCCAGGTCTCGCCGTCGATTATCCGAATAAGACTTCTGATGACTGAGTTGCTAATAGCCTTTCCTTTATATGCTTAATTTTCTCGATTGCCTGCTGTACCAATTCTGGTCCTACTAACGTGGTTTCCCCAACATCAAACCACCCTATAGGCGACCTACACTTCCGTCCGTAAAGAGCTTCGTATGGAGCAATCTGAATACTGGAATGGTAGCTATTATTATATGCCAACTCAATTAGTGGAAAATGATCATCCCAGCTACCCTTTAAGTCTATCACACAAGCTCGTAACATATCCTCCAGTGTTTGAATAGTAATCTCAGCTTGTCTGTGTGTCTGGGGATGAAACGATGGATAAAGACTTACCTGAGTCTCTAATCCTTTTTGGAATTACTAAGTTAGCTGTAAATTGAGCTCCTCGATCCGAGATAATAGATACAGGGACACCATGTAGTCGTACTATCTCCTTAATATAAAGCCTTGCATAATCCTCTGTGGAATACGTAGTCCTAACGTGCAGAAAATAGGCTGATTTTGTAAGCCTATCAACAACCACCCATATAGAATCGAACTAACGTTGGGTACGAGGTAAGCCTACGATGATATCCATATTATTTACTTCCCATTTCTAAGTCAAATACTCCATAACCTGCAATAATCCACCGAGATTGTGATGCTCAATCTTAACCTGCTGACAGTTAGGGCACTGAGCAACAAACTCCGCTATATCCTTTTTAATTCCGTCCCACAAATATACCTCCTTGATATCATGATACATCTTTGTTTCTCCTGGATGGATAGAATAACGAGAATAGTGAGTTTCTCCCATAACCTGCCGATGCAACTTTGCAACATTAGGGACACAAAATCGTCCTCGATATCTGAGGACCCCATCTTTTGTAATTTAAAATAGTGTCTTCTGCTTCTAAGGGGTGGTATCCCTATAATGAACTAACATAGGATCCTCATACTGGCATTACTTTACTCAGTTACTAAAGAGGATGTTGCCGTATCTTGAATAGTAATTCCAAAATCACCTGAGTCCAATAACCGAACTCCAAGTCTAGCAAGCTGATGAATCTCATGGGCTATTCCCATCTTTTTTGGCTGTAAATATGACAGGCTACCCATAGATCTATGGCTGAGGGAGTCGGCTACTACGTTCGCCTTCCCCGGATAGTATAAAATATCAACGCCATAGTCTTTAAGTAGGTCCAACCATCTATTATTATTAAACGTAGCTGTCTTTAAAGTGCAAGTGAAATATCTACTTTCATTCAACTTTAGAAAACTATAGTAAAGTAGCAAAGTTCAGAGGAGCAGCAGGCAAGCAAGAAGTTCATCCATTGAAGTTGAAGTAGTTTCAGTACTTCATCGATTTTAGTTGAAGTAAACGATTGATCTCTATCGTATCAAGCATGAATCGATCTTTTTTATTCAATCTAGATCCCCTTGCAATTGATCTGTGCGATATCGAGTATGCTAACGCGAATCTCGAACGGTCGTAATCAAATCTCTCAATCGTTTTCCTTTTCTCCTGTCGTTAACTCTCGAAAGTCTTGCAGGTCTCTCAAACGGTCTAACTGTCGGAAACTTTCGTAATCATTCCAGCTGGTCAGTCCGATCCAGCTTTCCTGCCTCTCTCTTCTCTAGTCATCTAGTATCATACTCTTATTCAATTTATTATTTTCATTCATTCAATGAAACTTCAATTTTCTTTTCTAAGGTTTGTTTTGCGGTACAGATCACCAAAGATGGGTAGATGTTCAGTCTCAGTGGCAGAAAACCAATAGTGTTTGGAACTTCACCTCTAGAGCTCCATCTCCCAAATTCAAAACCTTCATGTTCTAAAGGCATAGCTCTCTCGAATCTTATTCTACTACTTTGTAGAGGAAGTCAGCCGTGAATCTCAGTATAACTTTGTTACCTTAGCCTGGAAAACAGTCCAGGAAACTATGCCTCTTTCTATCCCGATATTGAGCCAAGCCCGGCACCCCTAATTGTGTTACAGATTCAGTTTCCCAAGAACAATCAAACAGTTCGTAACTCTAATTGTCTGACATGATCAGTTGTTAGGACGATGGGGACGATAGAGAGTCCTCTATCCCGGTCCCGTCCTTGCATCCTTGTATTCTGATTGTTCTTACCGAGCTAGCGAATCTAAATTCGTTCATTCTGTGGTTAGGCCTCTTTCTTTGTTGCCTCTTTGTTTCGTAAGAATCAAAGCTTTCCTGGCCCCGGGCTCTCTTAGGCATTTTAGCTATATGCTTTTATTCCTCTTCTAGTAGCTAGTATCTAAATTTAGTATCATATCATTTACAAAGAAAGAGAGTATGCTAAAATAGATTTTCTTCTAGGGATAAAGCACTCTGTAAGAATGTAGTATGCCCTCCATACTAAGATAAGGTCCACACTATAGATTAGATATAGTAGCTATAATAAGAGAAGAGGGAAATTAGATCGATCAGTTCTTCTTGCTTTACTCCTGCTAGGCGGAAAGAGAAGAAAAACTATTGTGGCTTTCACTTCCTTACTGTTCTCTTAGTGGAATACGTACTAACATTTTAAGAATTCTATAGGGAATAAAATCCGAAAAAATGATACTAACATATCTTGAACTCTATAGGAAATAAAACCAGATCACCCTATAATTAATATACCTATGCCATTTAGCTATCATAGATTTACGCTACCGATTTGGCGCAGGGTGAGCGATACATAGACTGTTTCGTGGTTTATTATACAAAATATAAAAATTCATATTAAATGATTATTTATTTATTAAGAAAAATCATTGTCCACGGTAAACCATTCTTGAGGATCGTGTATAGGGTTTGGCTTTACGGTTTATACAAGAGTTTAATAGTGTTAACTTTCCATCTTCGCCTTGTAGACTACACAACTGGGATATTCACCAAAATTTATTATACCATCTATACATATATCCATAGACGTCACACCTTATCATTTCTAAATGTCTTACTAATTGAATTGGGTCAGTTATTAATTTTAATACTAGTGATAACTTACATTCTCAAGTGTAGGGGTTGTGATATACCAAATCTAGTTGATCTAATCATATATTATTTTAAAAACTTTCAATTCTAGATAGTTTTCCACGACCTAAGTTTATAGATAAATTGCTGAAATGGTCAATCAATGAATTGAATACTTCTTCAGATTTAAATAATTATTCAGTTCCAAATTATGATGGTATAGAAGTAAGGTTGAAAACACAAGAGGGTAAAGTTGATCTTTCAGGGGTTGAAGAGAAAAAAGATATTTAGGGTAAACTATTTGTTTATTTGGTAATTTTTAGTTGTAGTGTTTATTTGATAGGATATTTTTGTTTATGTAGTGATTTTTAAAAATAGTTGATTTACAACGCTAAATTCTCAGTAAATGTGATATAAGCCCTGCTCACCTAGAATTAGACTATCCATCCGCCTTTTTGTTGAACTAGCAAACCGGGTTCGCGCGGATGACCCTTTTGTAACTGTGTTAAATAGTGGAAGCACTACTTATAGGGTTTATATCCTACATAATAAATTCATTTCCTGTTATGCAGCCGAACAGTATAGATTGGTGTCGATCTTATAATGTATTGAAAAATATCGACGACCTGGATGATTATACGTTGTGTGAGAAGTTTGAAAAATTGACGATTGATAGCGGGACTTCTTCTGACGGTGATAATGGTAATACAGGAGCTTCCTCGGGTAATTCTGAGGGAGGCTCAAGTAGTATGCCTCCTTTTTCTCGTCCTTTGAACAATTTCATCCTTGGTGGGAGGGTATAATACAGGGTATGAAGAAAGGTATCTGCTTAGATGAGGTTTTACCCCATTATCAGGGCTCGTACAATAATTTAGGTCAAAAAAGTCTGGCTTTTGCATTTTGTTTTCTACCCGGTCAATCTAAGTTTCTACTTAAAGAGTTAGAGTATTACAGTGTTAAATTGGAAAAACTGACCATATACTGCAACAACAACCTGGGCTTATCATATATAACTAGTAGAATTTCACCCGATAGTATGTTTACCGCCTATAGTTTAGGAGCCGGCGTTCGTGGATTATTCAATGAACTTGGGAATGCAGATAGGGTATTAACTGATGTTGTAACATTACGTCCCGGATATTTTGGGTATTACTTGGAGCTTGTGGTCACGGGTGTATATTGTGTTATCGGGTACAAGGTGGACCCTTGCTCAATGGCTAATATGCCTGATAGCACCATATTTGGCCCGCTATTCAACTACGAGAAGTATTTCGACCTACAGTATCAACCGCAGGGGTTTGAGGTCGCAAAGTTTATCGATTCTAGAAATCTTACCCAGCCGGTGCCCTATGCCATTAGTGAAACGCCTTTATGTGAATTAACTATTCCGGCTAGTGGCCGTCTATTTAAGGCGGTTGGGTTGGGCATAATACTGTCATTCTCTCTTGATGCGGATCTTATCCCTACCGAAATGGGATGGTGTGGATAGTATATTATTCATGAAAGTTCTTTCTTAGGGCAGTGGGGTTCATAATACCACATAAGAAATCTAACTTAATCTTAAGGTTCAACGCCTAGCTTCTACGTTTATCCCTAAAATGGAGATAATTTTTATCAGCATTGGAATCAATATTTTTCTTGGCATAGTTGCAATACGACTTTCTTGGTCTATAGTTCTAGCTGAAGCGAGCCGAGATGGTGAGTTTTCTTACCATGTTGCTCTTGGATTGAAATTCAGCTGGTGTGCCAAGGCTGAAACTGCAAGACAGAGACGAGCTACTAGGACTCTTACTATAATTGAGTATAGAAAAGAGGTATCGTCTTATTTGCGGATTGAAGTGCGTGATAGAGATAAATGCTTTTGTAAGTTGACTTATTTCTGGTAAGCGAAAGGTTAAAGCCAATAAAAGAGATAATGCCAAATCTTAGAGTTCGCTGCAGGGCTTATTCCTTATGACTTCTAGGAGTCTTCTAGGCTTTCACCCTATGTCAGTCCATTGCATCAAGAGTATTGAGATTGATTGGGCCCTATGACTCTTTTAGAAAAGCGACAGAACTAAAGTAACGATAGGAAAGGAAACCTTATTTGATGATCATCCCTCCTTCTGAATAGAGATAGGGTTGCATATCAATCGACAGCAACTGGTAGAATAAATCTACCCTACGCCTCCGCTCGTTTAATGAATAAGTACGGGCTTTTTTCTCCTACAACATGAAATAAGCATTTGGAACACTAAGACTGAAATGGGGGCTGATACATCGATAACTCAATTACACCGACACAACCTATCCATGAATCTGGACCTTCACCCATATTCCATGGTAATTTGATATGTTTATTTTGCTGCCTTGCATACACGTCCATCGTCGGTAAGTGCCCTTCAACCTTTAGGAACTAGCAAAGGAAGAGCTAGACTAGGAGTAGCAACCAGAAGGAGGAAATGATGTATGTTCAAGGATCATGAAGCGAGTCCACAAATCTAATTTATTCCATCTCTTCTGCGTCTGTTGATGATGCTGAAGCAGATTTCACTTCAACGGGTACTGGTAGATTTCCACTGGCACAGCGACACTTCTGGCCTAAAGGCTTGCTTTACAGGCTCCTTTCAAAGGTAGACTTATCGCCAAGGGCAAACCAACCGATCTGCGCTCGAACCTCCTTAGATGACTGACTGGTCAGAAATAGGTTATCCAAGAAAGCTCCACGGAGAAGGGGCGAATATCCTTTCACAGCTGATTCAATTGAAAGAACTAATCTACTTAAATATCATATATGGTTTCATTGTCTTCTAGATGTACTTATTATATGCTTTATAAGTCTTCGATAGAACCCCCAAAAAGGTGCTTTTCGCTCACCATTGGCTTGGGTCACACTCCTCTAACTGAACAACTTCCAAGTCAACCTTCTTTGCCTAAGACCTTCTCTTCTCTAGGCACATGCTCTCCCATTAGGAATTTTATATCCTTTTCCCCTTGAAGGGCTCTGGCTCTCTCAATCAAAGGATGGTCTCTATCAATCTCCTGGACAAAGTCAGTGTTCAACTCTGCGAGGGTTTCCATGTCCAATCCGAGTATTCGCGCCTATGGACTCCCCTTTTGAAGGAAGCTTGGGAAGGGAGTTGATTTTTTGGTATTCAACTTTGTGTTGTAGCTCACTGAGACGACCTTGACACAGAAGGTTTAAGCTCAGCCTCGGGGCGACAGTCTCTCTATCATGCCCCGCTGCTTCAGTCTCTTTCTCATTATCCGCATTCCCATACGGATTGACAAGTCTTTCTGTACTCTCTTCCTAGCATTAGAAAAGTCGTCTAAATCTACTAAATAAGAAAAAATCCTCCAATATTAGTATAAGTGGGGCAGAAAGGTTGAGCGGAGGAAGGCAAGTTTGTAATGTAGTGTTTTTCTCGTACCATGAACATTTGAGAACTATAGATTCATTATTACCTATTTTAGGAAACTGTTAAGAGGTATGCCAACTCATTGGATGAGTAGTTCTTCCCATTCCAATCGAGTATGTCCACCACCATAAATGCCAAAATTGGGTCGATGACCTGATTCTGGCAGATGTAAAGATGGCTAGAGAGGAGACGGGAAAGGTAGCAAGGACTGAAGAAGCCACACCAATATCTATCTGAGAAAGCAGTAATAGAGCACGCAACGATAAAGGCAAGAGGAGCGTCAAGTCGAATCAGTTTATCATTTTTTTTAATTTACTTCTATGACAAAGATTCCCATAATACCTTATACCTCAAAGTGCTCCTTATCTTAATAAGACTAATTAACTAAATTTTAGAAGAAAAGCTTAAGATTAAGCATAGAAGTCACTCTATTAGTGCAATACGCCATGTTTTGTCATACCTTAAGGTTGTTAGAGCATACTAATGTTCACTTTCTTAAATTTAGCTCCTAAGCATCTTTCGCCTATCATTCCATCTATGATAATCGCCAATTAATCGATTAAAAAGTGGAAATTGAAGACTGAGAACATATGAGGTCGGCGCTAAGAGATTGACTTAAGAAATTACTAAAGTCAAGTTCTTGTGCTATATCCCGTTCGTGATCCCCACCTAGGAATCACATCACGCCCTCTTGACTGAAGTTCTTAGAAGATGCAATGCTTTAGAATTAGACTAGGGGCCTTATCCCAATCAACATTGTTCGTTCTCTTCGCTCTGGAAGAACTCACTCCCAATTCTCACTAGCAAGATTAATAGGTTTAGGCTAGGGCGCCAATTCTCACTAGATGTCGGTTTTCCCACGCCCGATAGACTTTCTTTCTACAACCTCGACTTTCACTAATAGAATACTTAAAGGTTATTAGAATATGCTGAGAAAATTGCTAAGAGAGAACCTTACGATATTACTTAAGTAAAGGTGCGTAGCAGTTGTTCTTCCAATCTCAAAATAGGCCGTCTAGTGCTATATTTCGTTCGTGCTCCCCACCCGGGAATCATATCACTTTTGACATAGCACCACAAGAGAACCTTTTAAAGAACTATTAGTACCCTTTACTTAAGAGATTACTTTCTTAGTATTTGCTAAAGGCTTCTTTCTTCTATATCAGGAATATAGGTCAGAAGTGATCTTCAACTTGACTTTTTCTTCAACAATAAGTTCTAATTATTTAGATAAATAAAAGAGAAAAAAAAAACCACCAAATGAAAAAGAAAAGAAATTAAAAATAAAGGTATAAAGCAATGGAGCCGTCATAGTCTGTTTTAACTCCTCCACAAGGAAGGAACGACGCACTTCCCCCTTTCCTTCCGCTCCTGGTCTTCCTTCCATATAGGCTTGGTATAGGAGAAGCCCAGAACTAAGATTGAAGCTTCATTCATATCGATTCCAGTTGCCGCTATGCCACATCAATTTGTTATGGCTTGACCCTCTTCGTTAGCAGCAGAGGATTCTCCGGGCAGCCTGCGTGGATCAATATATTAGTTAGACGAGCAATGGATTATATCACCCCTATTCGTACCAAGTTTTCTTTGTCGGGCATGGAGAAAGCTCCAAGGATTGCTCCGGGGTTAGACCACTCTACGGAACCCCTTTAAATGACTACTTTGTCCTTGCCGCTATCTTTCGTTCTGATCGTAGATCTTACCTTGCCTATACGGTGGATATCTATTTTCTCTGTAGGAAAGTAGATTCTAAGAGAAATCTCATAATTGTTGCTCTTAGATGGGGACACGATACCCTAACTAAAATACCAAAGCCGATGCTGCCTATAGCTGGTCTAGCTCTTGAATTTGACTTTCAACTTGCTCTTAGAGAGAGGAGGTATAAAGTAGCTAGAGTACGCTTTCTGCTTTAGGCCTAGCCGCTAGCCTAACTAACTAACCCTTGCTTTGGCTAAGAAAGTATCCCTTAGAATGAGGGATAAGTCTCACTAGTGGAAAGATCAGGAAGTTTCCCTAGTGAAAGCAAAAAGTCTTGCTTCGCTCTTTCTTGCCAATGAGTATGAAACTTTGGATGCTTATGGAGATATGGCTTAGGTAAATATCTGCTTAGCGTGTGCTTTCTCGGGAGCTACATAGAATAGAGATAGTCAGACTCTAACTTGAGAATGTTATAGCGCTATGAAATAAGGACATTCTGATCGACCCGATTGGCTCTCGTTCTGGTTTGGCGGAAAGGTGAAAAACACTAAATCTTTCTTCCTGGTTGGTGTACGGTGGAGGTTGGTTGAAGATGATATTACGCGACGTTCAAACCCAGTCTTGAAGTGAATGAATTAGAAAGAAGAAGAATATGATTAGAAATTATCAATTTGTTTCGATAATCATTAGGGCTTTCGGGGCTGTTCTGGCTCTTTCCTGCCTACGTTTTCTTTTGATAGTCTTTGATAGAAAGATCATGCCAGAATGGATCCTTCTTTTACTCATTTGTTTAATCTTAGTTGCTATAGCTTGTAAAAGAAGACTAAGAACAATAAGAAAAAGGAGTGTGATTCTTCGCCTTTTATACTTTTTCCTCCTTTTTCTTTTTGTTTCCCTTCTTCGCTTAATCATCATGGACTCTTTTTTGTCTTTCCTGGGGTTAACAACTTCTTTGATTAGTTATGTTTCATCTGCAAAAAATGAAAGTGGCAATTTCACGGCAGAATCAGGCGGTCTTCCCCGCCTAGAATCTTAATCAAGTTCGGAATCGCTAAAAACCTTTAGGAACGTTATAGCGACCGAGAATGAGGCTGAAATCTATCAGCGAATAAGATTCTCGGAGAACCAAGATTACTACAATCTCCCACCTCAGAAAAATCCCGGGGACTATGAGCAACTTGTTCGCGAAAACTTCAATTCTGCGATCAATGTTAACCACTTTCGAAATATTTATGATAAGGAGTACTTTGACCTTCAAGTATTAGAAAAAAGGCCTTTTACAGGATAAACTCCTAAATTTGGTACTTGAAGAACAAAATCTTTCTCAAATTCTAGAGAGATCTCCTTATTCGAACATTAGGAAAGAAGCTTATCACTTTCTGGAGGACAAACTAAGGCCTATTGGCGATCCACGTCATTCCTTTCAATGTAATATTCTTGATAGGAGTCTAAACATTTTTATTTCAAATTTAAATTTGAGAAGTAGACGTTCAAGCCTTTACCAGGATTTTCTAAGCTATTTCGTTGACAACTGATGAAATTCGGATACTGTCCTCCATAATTTTTTACCCCATATTATGGGTGTGCCATGGGGGAATATTTCTACAACAATGGTATGCATGCTTTAATAATCTATGATGATTTTAGTAAACAGATGGTAGCATATCGACAAATGTCATTATTATTACGCCGACCACCAGGTCGTGAGGCTTTCCCAGGGGATGTTTTTTATTCACATACCCGTCTCTTAGAAAGAGCAGCTAAGCGATCGGACCAGACAAGCGCAGGTAGCTTGATCGCCTTACCCATCATTGAAACACAAGGTGGAGACGTATCAGCCTATATTCCCACCAATGTGATCCCCATTACTGATGGACAAATCTGTTTGGAAACTGAGCTATTTTATCGCGAAATTAGACCTGCGATTAATGTGGGTCTGCCGCTCAGTTGAAAACTATGAAACAAGTCTATGGCAGTTCAAAACTGGAATTGGTACAATATAGCGAAGTGGCCGCCCTTGCCCAATTTCACTCAAACCTTGATGTTGCGACTCAGGCATTACTCAATATAGGTGCAAGGCTGACAGAAGTACTAAAACAACCACAATATGCACCGCTTCCAATTGAAAAAGAAATTCTAGTAATTTATGCAGTTGTCAATGGATTATGTGATCGAATGCCACTAAAAAGATTTCTCAATATGAGACAGCCATTCCAAATAGTGTCAAACCAGAATTACTACAATCCTTTTTAGAAAAAAAGGTGGCTTAACTAACGAAAGAAAGATGGAACCAGATGCATTCTTAAAAGAAAGTGCTTTAGCTTTTATTTAATACAATACAAGGGTGGGAAAAAGGTCTCTTAGGGGTACCACAAATAATGGACTTACTAGTTATTTTTCTATCTATGAAGTAGGACGAGTGTCCTACCTAATTCAATGCTAGGTAACCAAGTTAGTATCCTAGCGGAGCTCTTGAAAGGGGGAACATCCTAATAGATGAGTATGAGCACGTTATACATCTCATATTAGACCCCCAGAAAAAAAACAAAAGAAAAAGCAAAAGTAGCTAAAAACAGCCTGCTTCCTTTATCATATATATGAGATGGGCGGGCCTTTTTAAGCAAAAGGTGATCCACTATCGGTTGTAGTCTTCTTGACATATCAAGTCAAGAGGGCGAGGCTCCTAGCAATGGGGGGAAAGGGGAGTGGGTAAGCGGGCTCCTTTCACTTGACTGGTTAGTTAGGAGTGATCTTTTTTCGCACATCTCCACTCTTTTTCTCTTTCAAACTAGGAGGATTGGCATTTGGCCAAGATGTGATCTATCTCTTTCCTTGGTTGTAGTGGAACTTTGGTTTTATTTAGCGAGGAACCGTTTCACTCGTCGTCGAATGATCAAAGCTAAAAGCTTTAGGCATCTTTTGAGCATGTTCAGCTTCCAAAATTCCTGAAGTCCTATGCTACGACATTATCACAGAAAGAAAACATGGCTAGTAGATAACTATTTTGTTATTGTAGAAAGCGATCAGTTCTTTTGATCTTGTTCGGACTTAGAAAAGCTTCCTTTTTCAATTCCAGAAGTTACGGAGCCTATATAGAAGAAGTTGTAGAAGAGAACCACCATGGTTCAGGTCCCGACACATGGGGTATTATTTAAGCTGCAATGATCAGGAATAAAGGGAAGGGAAGAATAAGACCATAATTTGGAAGTCGCTCCTGATCGAGACCTAGATGGCAACCTAACCGAGTACGTCATAATTGAGAAAGGGAAGACCCACCCCCCAGAGCCAGAACACAGGCGCCGACCTCTCCGCCACCACCATAAGTGAATAAGAAAAGATCACGTCGCCAAAGGTGGCAGTATCACCGTCTATAGGTCAAGTCATGAAATCTAAAGTGTAAATACTCGACGCCGTGAATCAAGAAATTCGGGTGATATACATACGAAGGCGCTGGTCCATCGGTGCCTTAGTGGAAATCATCTGTGCCTGTGTAAAAAGAGAAAATTCAACATTTTTATAGGAGAAATAAAGGAAAAGTATGGATTAGTTGAAAGAGCTACTTCTTCGAGCTAAGTGGGGTCGCGCCCCTTCCTTCTTCTAATAAGAGAGAGCAAAAGACGCTAGGCACACTATTGTTTAAACCTTTCCAATCCCTATTAGCTCCCGACCAAATGGAAATTCTAGTTCTTATTCACTGGAAATGCTTCCTTTACTTCCGTAGGTAATGGAAATGCTGAAGTTTGAGCTTGTGTTTTCATGTATTCTCTGCCTTGCGCACTCCACTTTATTTGCTGGAGGGAGGATATGATTGTTGAAGCTGAAGTCCCATTCAATTCATATAATTTCACCGACTACTCTTTTACTCGTACGCCTACCGACTAGAATGTGGAAAGTCAGACTAACCGCAAAAAAAAATATCACTCGAGAAAGCGACCCCCTTTTTGCCTTTCTTGCTTGATTTGTCTTTCATCTCAGTGTCTTATCCAGATTAAATGTATACTATCCCCCTATTGGACTAAGGGTTTTGATCGAATATTCCTCTCTCTACCTGAATACAATCAGTAAGAAAAGAAATATTACATAAAGAGTGAAATTCCATAAAACATGTTCCACAGGGCACCTGTTCAATAAATCAGGACAAAGCGATTGATCCAGTTAAAAGCATGGCGTAGGAGACATGTAAGATAACCGTCAACGGACAAAAGCCTCTCATTATTATTATTTCACTTTAATGCTTCAATTAGGCCTGTATTCGCATTTGAATGATACCAATCGAGATAGCTTTTTTAGGGAGTGGCCTCTTCCCTGGGGCAATCCCTGGGATTCAAAAGAAAGAGAAGGAACTTTCTCTGTCGTATGCCATCATCACTAACCATTCCCCTTCTCTTTGCATTTATTGATCGGTCACTTCCTTTTGCTTTCATGCGGAAGGTTCCCCTTACTGGCCTGAAAGAAAGAATGATTTTTAGATATAGCGTTGGCTAGGGCGCCATTTGCGATGGAATGGGTTTATAAGCTTTCTTTACTGCTATGCTATTTCTCCTGTCTCGGACGTGATTCGTATTTGATGCTCGTATCGGATTGGGTGCTTGATTCCTTAGCTGAGCTAATGATTAAGATGTGGAATCTAAGCTAATGGCTTAATTCACTACCTTAAGCGGAGCTAACTACAGGCCAAAATATACAGCAATTACCCAAACTTTTTTAATATTGAAAACCTGTATACGCAATTTCTTCAGTTCCTTACTCGGCCTAAGAAAGCGTGAACTAACACCCAAAAGAAGTTCTTTCTCCATCGAACAGTAATGGACAAAAAAGAAGGAGGCATCCTTCATAGAGAAGAGCCTTGACAAATTTCACGATAACTGAAGAGGGAATGCGACATTACTACTTTTATAAGACTATAGACTTGGAAGGCATTTCCAGTTCGCCATAACACAGTCCAGGAACGAGCCTACCTTGGTTGAACCAAAAAAGGGGTACCGGCGTACCTATCATTACCATATAGGGAATGAACTGAGTTAGAGGCATATGCTTCCTTTACCGATAGCCTGTACTGAACTATCCGTAAGCCCTCTAAAAAGGCTTGAGAAGAAGGATTGGATGATCTGCAGAATAAGAAACTGCAGCAATTGCCTGACCAAAGTCTTACCCTTTCTTTCCCTTTTGACTGGCATTATCCGACCGCCATCACCAGATTCAATAGCTGCTCCTTGCCCGATTACAAGACCTGACAAGGTTTGAAAGTTCTCGCGATTGCTTTGAATCTGGTGATGGCGGTCGGATAAGGACATCGCGCGAAAGCATTGATTTCCGATCTCATGGTGGCAAAGAAAAAGAAAGAGGAAGCGCTCTTATTCTTGTTGCGCGGGCCCTATAATAAATAAAGATGGAAGACAAGAAGCTCAGTAGCTAGGCCGTCTTATAGTCAACACATGTTTGTCATTTCATGCTTCCAAAACAAGCAAAAAAATACATTGTCGGTTCAGCAGCTCAAAGTTCATCTTAATAAAATGTCAGGCCAATCACATGACTCATCCTGTTAGTCGAGCATAGCTAACACTACCATGACGCTACACTGCACTTGCACTGACGTGACTTGCTGTCACGACCCAACTGGAGGGTCATGACTAGCACCCGGGCCATACTTGCCGAGCACCAACGTACATTTTATCTAACCTTCCTTATTATCTTTAAGGGCCGACAAGATCAATATAAATGGTAGACATGGATCATGAACATCCAACAATGAAAGATAATGTCATGAACATACATAACATGGGACGACAAGACTGTCAAGAAACTATATATAAGGTACGAGCTACCATGAGTCGACACCTGTCTATGAGCCTCTAAAAGAACATAAGTGCTACAACATTGCCGGAACAGGGCCCCGACATACCCATAAGGTCTATAACAAAAATGCATACCAAGACCACGGCAAGTCCGGAGAAAGGATCTTGCCAATAACGCTGAACCGGATAGCCTACTGTGATGGGGGAGCTGCGTCTACCCGTCTATCAGGACCTGCAGCACGACATGCAGCGTCCACAAATAACAAGGACGTCAGTACGAATAAAGTACTGAGTATGTAAGGCAGAATAGCATAAGTAAGAACAATAATGTAAACAGTGATAGGGAATATACAACCTGTGACATCTGGGTACCTCTGAGGGCTACTGACATGAAATACATGATACATACATATATATATATACATAAACGTTTAAAACATATGCCTTTGTGGGCATCATCATCATCATATCGTACCCGGCCATAATAGGCTCGGTAAAACGTACCCGGCCATCATAGGGCTCGGTAGAATCGTACCCGGCCATGTGGAGCTCGGTAAAACCCAACTGATCAGTGGTTGCACAATAGGTGCCATACCCGGCCGACTATAGCGCGGCTCGGTAGAGTAAAATAGATACATATATATGATGCATGCTGGACTCATTGGAATCACATTTTGAACCTTTCGGAGTGACGTAAGGTCGGTATCCTTCGTACATGTTATTAGGATTAACTTTTCATCAAGAATCTTATAAGAATCAGGAACTACCAACAACATTGATAATATAATAATAAGAGAAGTAACATCAATATCAATCGTTTCATAAGAAGGGCAGCAATGTAAGTACTGCTAGCTTCTAAGAGTAGAGTATCTTTGGGAGCTCATTCATTACATTATGTACAATCGGAGTCGTGCAAAAGAATGAAGGGGATAGCCTCACATACCTTGTATATACTGCCCAACCTCAAGCTATGCAAATATCACGACTCCTTAGTCTACAATAAGACAAATGACACTATCATTATCGTTTAAGCGTCGTAACTATTATGTATCAACCACAACCTATTTTACGATGAAACGGACAGCACCTCCCCTATTTATATGACTTCCCACAAGTCAATACAATCACCAAACAGCCCAAACAACATCATTAATAATCATATTGAGCCTCCAAAACAGTCCACCAACCAACAACATTACTACCAAGCCTTTCGATATATATTTCACAAGTTCTAGCTTCAACGACTTAGCTGCAACTTGGATAATCTTAAATATATATAGAGTAAGAGGTTCCTTACCTTTAAACAGAAAGAAAAACTCCAATTTGACCTTAATTTTCCACGAAATATCCCTTCCATTCTGCCATAAGAACAAGGAAGCGAAACTAGCAATTAATTCGGGTTTTTCGGCACTAGAATTACTTTAGAAGACTTGAAATCACCTAGGGTTGATATTAAAAACTTGAAGGTGTATATACAGGACATAAAACACTTAAAACAACCTCCCACACGAGCTGGAACAACACAAAAATCAGCAACAACAAGAAGAACAAGAAACTTACTAGCGCCACGGGATTCCCGACATTTGATTTGTGTTGTTTGCCCTTTGTTTGGGTCTTGGATCATGAGAGAACCTTGAGAGAATGTTTTTAGGGTTATAAGGTCTGAATATACTGAAAAATAATGACATAAAACGGGGTTGAGGTATCTTATATATATCCATATTTCTTAAACCGCCTATGTGGGCCCCATAGAGAGCAGCTTGGCGCACTCTCGCGAAAACGCGAATATCTCTCTATTCCAAGATCGTATCGACGAACGGTTTAATGTGTTGGAAACTAGACTCATAGATCTTCAATTTGATAGGTAGATCACCCCATAATTCCAAGCACATTGGGAGTAAAATGCAGTAATATTTGACCTAAAGTTTAAGTAAAATTATAAACCTAAGTTGCGACAACTTGTATTGACTTTTGTTTCATAACTCGCTTGACTTCAAGACTTATGATACGGATATTATATGATTTAAATACATTAAAACATTACCTCTTGGGACAATTAATCACCTCTAGTGTTACCCGAAAATACGGGTTACAACATCCTTGATTAGCTTAACTTCAAATACTTGTTAACCACTCTTATACACCCTTGTATCGTTTAAGACCAATAGGATTAACTTCTTATCATCTCAAAGATAATCTCTTCTTGGATTTACATCGACTAACTTACGACGTGATCTATGGTATGCGAATTTGGGTTGTAACACCATCTCCCCCTTAGGAACATTCGTCCTCGAATGTAAGGGTTTATGGGGTGTCTAACTCATCGTGGATTCCGACGGAGATTTCCGGCTGAGTTTCCCCCATAAAATGGACACTAGCCAAACTTGCAAGCAGTTAAACCCAACCTATGGCCATACAAGACTATACAAAGCATTATGGATATGTACATTATCTGCATATCACCATTTTGTATTTAAAAAAAGAGTATTCACAAGCTATTGCTTACCTCATAGAGCCGTTTCACCTTATAATGCGTCCTTCTTTCCCCCGGTATCCTCGTTATTTTCACTCTGGAATAGGTAAGGGTATTTAGACTTCATCTCCTCTTCTGCTTCCCATGTCATTTCTTCTATATTCTTGTTCCTCCATAATACTTTCACGGAAGCTACATCCTTTGTTCTCAGCTTGCGGACTTGTCGATCTAATATAGCCACTGGCAGTTCATCATATGATAGATCCTTTGTAACTTGTACATCTTTGATAGGGACGACCCGAGAAGGGTCTCCAATACATTTCCTCAATATAGATACATGGAATACCGGGTGGACAAATTCCAATTCAGATGGTAATTCTAACTCGTATGCAACCTGTCCAATTCGTCGAAGAATTTCGTACGGCCCAATATACTGCGGACTCAACTTACCCTTCTTCCCAAAATGCATAATACCCTTCATCGGCGAGATCTTCAGGAAAACCCAATCACCAACCTCAAATTCCATGAAAACCAAGATATTGGTCAATATCTTGGTCAGATGACCAAGATATTGGTGAATACCACATATGATAGAGAAAATAGTACCTATAATCACATGAAAACCATGAAAGCTAGTTGCTAAGAAAAAGGTAGAACCATAAATACTATCTGAAATAGTGAAGGGTGCTTGATAATATTCCATTCCTTAAAAGCCTGTGAATACTAGAGCTAGTGAAACGGTAGCTACTAAAGAGTAAACTGCTCTCTTATCCTTCCCCGCGAGTATAGCATGATGAGCCCAACTTACGACAGCTCCGGATGAAAGGGGAATAAGGGTATTAAGAAAAGGGATTTCCCAAGGATCCAAAAATGCAATCCTTTTTGGGGTCCAAATACCTCCGATCTCTACCGTAGGTGCCAACGAAGAATGAGAAGAAGCCCGAAAAAGAGCAAAAAAGAACATAACCCACGATACGATAAACTGAATAAAACCATATCGAGGTCCTAATTGTATGACTTTGGTATGATGTCCTTCGAACGTGGGTTCATGTAGATCATCTCGCCACCATACGAACATGGTATATAGGATAAATATGAGGCCCAAACCGAGAAATGTTGCACCCCCTTGAAATGAGTGCATGTACTTCACACCTCCTACGATTGTTGCCAAAGCTCCGAGTGAACCCGAAATAGGCCATGGACTTGGATATACCAAATGATAAGAATGCCTCTAAGATTTAATCATAAACTACTTTGCTTTGGTTCTATGTAAACCCCCCGCCCCTTTTACCCCCACCCCCTAATGTAGTAAAGTAAAGAAGGGTTCTATGGGGTCTAATTTTCTTTCTATCTGACAGGACAAACAAAGAAATAGGAAGTCTAACTAGAAAAACCCTCTCTCTATTACTTTGAGAAGAGAATCGTTGGTTTGACCAACGAACTATGAGGGAAAATAGACCTTCTTTCTTTTATTTAAAGCAAGATATTTTGAAAGTAACAATTCCATTTAGTTCGCTTTTAGAAATCTTGCTGGTCGTGGATTAGTTCGTTATTCACAGCCAGCGGCCTCAACTCAAAGGCGCAGGTTGATCTCTCTGGTTGAGGCAGCATTCATTTATTCATATTCAACTTGACACGTGGGAAGGGCTTACTCTGCTAGTGGCTCTACTTGGTCTCGCTCCCTTCCCAAACTATTCCTCCCCACTAAAAAAGAGCAATTGAGAATCTCGAAACCTTTCCAGACGTTTGTCTTCATGAGGCGATTGGAAAAGAAAGAAGTATTTAATTCTTTTACTACCTTCCATTCCACTATTCTGATCAAATTTATTACTCTTCCGAATGACCAACTCATAATGAGATTAAAAACAGATGCTTCCTTGGTCGTGTGGAATATGGAAGTGATGACGCACCCAGGATTGCTATGTACGGACTTAGAGATCAAATATCATATGTTTCTTTCCATTCCTCATGAGCCACTTAGTTCTCCGAAACAAGATATTAAAGTCGTCTTCCTCCTTTTCCCCAAGAAGTCGACGGCGTTACACCATTGGGATACTTCGGATAAACTTGAGTACATATAGGATACACCGGTGCTAAAACCTTTTCTCAAGATATCTTCCAAACCGTTAGGGTCGTTGCTCTGGATCTTGTTATCCCGGTGTGAAACCAGTTTGTTCCGTAGTTTTAGAATTCAGCTGATCCCTAGTACTCCATCTCCATCTTGCATATAGGAATATAGAAAGTAAAGAGGAAAAGGCATGACCAGAAGAATTGTATGAAATAAGTGAAATTATCCAGTTGAGGCATTCATGATTGATTGAGACAAAACGATTCCCTCAATACAACTTAACTCCATCAAGCCTGTACGAGTAGTGAAGAAGTATAGAGCACTTTGGTTGGTTGTTGACCAACGGAAAGCATGGAAGAAAGATACACAAACGAAAAGAGCTAAAAAAAGGACGAAGTAATTTCGCATATAAAGACATGGGTTTCCGAGTTTAGATCGAAATTACATCCCCAACACTTATACTCATTCGTGTTTCACTTGTGTGTTTACAACATCCATTGCTCTGACTATGTCGATAAAATGGGACCGTGAAGACAACCCACCACTAGAGCTTTCTTTGCTCTCGCTCCGCTCGCTCCCATCTGTCTTCTTCCCACTATAGTGAAAGATCTTTCACTTCACCATAGCAGGAACCTCCCTAACCTTCTCGGCCAGTTAGTCTAACCACAGGACTTAGAATACGAATGAGATAAATAAAAGGCCATCATTGGGGCAAACGATGCAATAGCTTCAGTTAGAGCAAAGCCAAAAATGGCATAACCAAATAATTGTTTTGGCAATGATGGATTTCGCACCACGAAATGAATCAAGGAATAAAGGATGTTTCCAATACCGATAGCATCTCCCGCTGAAGCAATTGTAGCAGCTCCTTCACCCATTGATTTTGCACCTTCTAACATCTCGAGTTTAGAATTCTCCTCACGCTTTTTCCATCACGATTTTGTCTTTGAGAACACTCACCTGGTCGATTCTACCCCTCGTTCTTTTTATCTTGGACATTGAGATGTTCATGCAAAGTATAGGCATCACAAGCGGTACACTGAACACCAACCCAATCGTGAGAAAGAAATTCTTGCAACTACGAAAACTACAACAACCTCCTTCAACAGACGCTTTGTCAGTTCATTTTTTATATAACTTCAATTCAATAATTAAGAAAAAAGGTTAAAAAGGCTGAAGAAGCACCATTGGTGATTAAATCTAAGTATATGCCTTTGAGGCATTGAATGGAAAAATAATATTCATCCATCAGGGAAAAAAGGGACAATGAAATAACTTCGTCCGAAAAATACGAATCCCACCCTTGAAATTCGGGAAATGGTTGGACTATAGCTATTATTTTTTCACATATATTATCAAAAAGATCGTCCAAGGGATCTGTAGTCTGCTCAAAACTCGGTAGCATGGGGAAATCCGCTTGGGTGAAAAAGGAGGGTAAATCTAATTCAATCGGTAAATCCATCTCAGAAGTAAGTTGCTCCGTTGTAGCCACTTTTGTACCTGTACCGGCTTGAGCAGCCAAAATATTGATACTAGGAGATTGAGGATTGGCTGAAACACTCGAAGATGCACATTTGGGGATTCGACGATAAAGATCGGACAACGATCTCACTTTCCTCCTCATATTCGGTTTGACTTATGTTTATTCGCTCTGCGAGCGGAGCAGTATACCGAAAAAAATAAGCGACTACCTTACTTAAGCAATTCTTCTTATTCTTATTCTTTCTTAGTTGAAGTTCCCCTTCTCCGAATTTACCCAGTGAGCACAACTCTTGCTCGGGTAGGTGGTGCCCGTTTTTGATAACTTGCTAAATTCCACCATGCAGCGGCCATCCCCTACCCTAATGCTCATGCTCCTGACCTTACTGTTGGCTTTGAGCTTTCTTGCTTGCTATGCGCCAGCTAGTGGAATGCTTTACCTAATGCAACAACCAACCTCTGGTATCGGGCCTACGTGTGCCAATACCAACTAGGAAACTACTACCGCTTGGGCCTAAGCTCCTAAACCGGCAGGAAGAAGAAGTGCAACTGAACCCCCCTTCTTACTACCCTTTCAGAAGATGAGGCAGAAGGATTAAGATTCTTTTAAGTAATGTTCAAAAGCATTGTTCCTTGATCAAGTAATTAAGATATCCCCTTATTAAACCCTTGTTCAATATTTTATTTAGCATACAAACCAGAGGTCGGAAGTGAAGGTGCGGTCCAGCTACAGGAAAGACTAATCGCAGAGAAATATTCAAAGAGATTCCCGTATCCGGGCGAGGGTTCCCCACTGGGCTATTACACGTATTCCCCCTGGTGGTGGCTACAAGCATAAACCGATTTATAAAATTACGTAGAGTCATCGCATAAATTATTTGCAAGCTTGCGCACACGTAGGAATGTTTAAGCTTTATGAGAATGGAGAACCCTGGACGGGCGTGGAGGCCTAAAAATAAGACAGTACGAAAAATGGGCCTTCTGTCTACACACTTTTGAGAATAGAATAGACGAGACGACTGTGATTGACAAAGTAGGGGAGGTGAGTCTTGTCTCCTTTCACTTTGTCGTACTCGGAGGAGTGCTGACTAGGGAGTACATTCCAGATGAAATGATGGTGGCTCCATACGGGGGATTGTCGGGTTATTATGGGTGCATTAACTAGTAATTGGTGGGAATTGGAAGTAACTGTAAGCGAGGAAGGGAAAGGAAAAGAAAAAAGTTTTATGCATTCGTGCTCCACATCCGTGAAGCACTTTACTCGCTCAAGAAGACACATAAAATTAATAGCTTTCAGTGTTGAAGGAAAGAGGCTTTAAACCTTTATCGATACCAACACACTGGCAGGGAGAGCAGCATGGAAAGTGAGGTTCCACACCCTTATTCGTGGGCTTTAGGAATCGAAACTAGACCAAGCTCGCACACAAGCCTGCTACCAAGCATAAGCAAAAAAAGGAATATGTTGAATTGGGACAGGAAACCATCATAAGCTAGCCAACAAGCAAAACGAGCTCTCCTTCATGAATAACTAAGCTTTGACAAGGGAGAGGTAGACCCTTCTCATACCCTCCCTTACAGGAGCCTAACGAAGAAAAGGCTATGCCCAATAGGGGAAGACTGCGGTAAAAGGATGTCCGTCTGTTGATGGCTAGCTTGTACACACAAATATTTGACCTAGGTTCATTGATGGATCTAGTCTTGTCGATCAGGTTCGAACACAAATGCCCACTAGCCCAACTGAACTGGTAATTGATGGAAGCAATTCCCACGAACTGAGAGCAAAAGAATGTACTTGCCCCCTTCCCCAGCCATTACCGCTCATCCACTGCTTTTTATGTTGAAATCATGTCTTTGTCTTTCCAGGCTATCTTTTGCATGCTATTCCTTATGCCCAGAGAAAGAATCTCCACTTGGATTCATTTAAAGTCTCGAGTTCTTTTTTATAATTCTCGTATATGAAGTTCGAATGAGAGCTTTGATGTAATTCAATTTGACAAGCAGTAGTGACAAATTAATAAGTGTCCGGAGGACAGAACAAAATCTTGAATTCCCGAGTTTCCTTTGCCAATAGACCATTCAATGGTGCTCTATCGGAAACAAGATTCATTCGCTATAAGCCAATCCCACGGCGGAGCACTCCTAAGTCTTGGTGAGCTAGGTTTAGTGATTGGGGCAGACTTTTATTCAATACCTGTGTTACAACCCAAATTCGCGTACCTTAGATCACGCCGTAAGTTAGTTAACGTAAATCCAAGAAGATATTATCTTTGAGATGATAAGAAGTTAATCCTATTGGTCTTAAACGATACAAGGGTGTATAAGAGTGGTTAACAAGTATTAGAAGTTAAACGAATCAAGGATTTTGTAACCCGTATTTTCGGGTAACACTAGAGGTGATTAATTGTCCCAAGAGGTCATGTTTTAATGTATTTGGATCATATAATATCCGTATCATAAGTCTTGAAGTCAAGCGAGTTATGAAACAAAGTCGTTAAAAGTTGTCGCAACTTACATTTATAATTTTACTTAAACTTTAGGTCAAATTTTACTACATTGTTTTCCCAATATACTTGGAATTATGGGGTGATCTACCTATCAAATTGAAGATCTATGAGTCTAGTTTCCAATGCATTAAACCGTTCGTCGATACAATCTCGGAATAGAGAGATATTCGCGTTTTCGTGAGAGTGCGCCAAGCAGCTCTCTATGGGGCCCACATAGGCGGTTTAAGAAATATGGATATATATAAGATACCACAACCCCATTTTAAGTCATTATTTTTCAGTATATTCAGACCTTAGAACCCTAAAAACACTCTCTCAAGGTTCTCTCATAATCCAAGACCCAAACAAAGGGCAAACAACACAAATCAAATGTCGGGAATCCCGTGGCGCTAGTAAGTTTCTTGTTCTTCTTGTTGTTGCTGATTTTTGTGCTGTTCCAGCTCTTGTGGGAGGTTGTTTTAAGTGTTTTATGTCCTGTAAATACACCTTCAAGTTTTTAATATCAACCCTAGGTGATTTCAAGTTTTCTAAAGTAATTCTAGTGCCGAAAAACCCGAATTAATTGCTAGTTTCACTTCCTTGTTCTTGTGGCAGAATTGAAGGGATATTTCGTGGAAAATTAAGGTCAAATTGGAGTTGTTCTTTCTGTTTAAAGGTAAGGAACCTCTTACTCTATATATATTTAAGATTATCCAAGTTGCAGCTAAGTCGTTGAAGCTAGAACTTGTGAAATATATATCGAAAGGCTTGGTAGTAATGTTGTTGGTTGGTGGACTGTTTTGGAGGCTCAATATGATTATTAATGATGTTGTTTGGGCTGTTTTGTGATTGTATTGACTTGTGGGAAGTCATATAAATAGGGGAGGTGCTGTCCGTTTCATCGTAAAATAGGTTGTGGTCGATACATAATAGTTACGACGCTTAAACGATAATGATAGTGCCATTTCTCTTATTGTAGACTAAGGAGTCGTGACATTTGCATAGCTTGAGGTTGGGCAGTATATACAAGGTATGTGAGGCTATCCCCTTCATTCTTTTGCACGACTCCGATTGTACATAATGTAATGAACGAGCTCCCAAAGATACTCTACTCTTAGAAGCTAGCAGTACTTACATTGCTGCCCTTCTTATGAAACGATTGATATTGATGTTACTTCTCTTATTCTTATATTATCAATGTTGTTGATATTTCCTGATTCTTATAAGATTCTTGATGAAGATTTAATCCTAATAACGTGTACGAAGGATACCGACCTTACGTCACTCCGAAAGGTTCAAAATGTGATTCCAATGAGTCCAGCATGCATCATATATATGTATCTATTTTACTCTACCGAGCCGCGCTATAGTTGGCCGGGTACGGCACCTATTGTGCAACCACTGATCAGTTGGGTTTTACCGAGCTCCACGTGGCCGGGTATGATTCTACTGAGCCCTATGATGGCCGGGTACGTTTTACCGAGCCTATTATGGCCGGGTACGATATGATGATGGTGATGCCCACAAAGGCGTATATTTTAAAAGTTTATGTATATATATGTATGTATCATGTGTTTCATGTCAGTAGCCCTCAGAGGTACCCAGATGTCACAGGTTGTATATTCCCTATCCCTATTTACATTACTGTTCTTACTTATGCTTTCCTGCCTTACATACTCAGTACTTTATTCGTACTGACATCCCTTTTATTTGTGGATGCTGCATGTCGTGCTGCAGGTCCTGATAGACGGGTAGACGTAGCTCCCCCACCACAGTAGGCTGTCCAGTTCAGCGGTTATTGGCGAGATCCCTTCTCCGGACTTGCCGTGGTCTTGGTATGCATTTTTGTTATAGACATTATGGGTATGTCGGGGCCCTGTTCCTGCAATGTTGTAGAACTTATGTTCCTTTAGAGGCTCATAGACAGGTGTCGACTCATGGTAGCTCATACCTTATATATAGTTTCTTGACAGTCTTATCGTCCCATGTTATGTATGTTGATGACATTATCTTTCATTGTTGGATGTTCATGATCCATGTCTACCATTTATATTGATCTTGTCGGCCCTTAAAGATAATAAGGAAGGTTAGATAAAATGTACGTTGGTGCTTGGCAAGTATGGCCCGGGTGCTAGTCATGACCCTCCAGTTGGGTCGTGACAAACTTGGTATCAGAGCAAGTCCGTCCTAGGGGTTGTCTATGAGCCGTGTCTAGTAGAGTTTTGATTATGGATATGTAGCGCGCCACATTTATAATCAGGAGGCTACGTGACATATAGGGTTGTTACCTTCTTCCTGAATCTAGATCGTGCGTAGAGTTGAGTCGTAAGTATTCATATCTAATATTCACCTTGTTTTCTTTTAGCGATAACTTCGACTAAGACGCAAGCGATTAGTAAACGGCTTAATACAGATGTGGGAGAGGGTAACATTCAAGTGCCTCAAGCCATAGCAGGCCAAAGTGAGCCTTAGAGTGAGATGCCGTCTCATACCTCTCTGTCTCCTCCGGAGGATATTAGGAGGCACCCAGTACATCCAGTTCCTCCGCGTGGCACTACAGACCACGATATGCGCAGTGCGGTGCAGTTGTTGACTAGCTTGGTAGCTGCTCAGGCTCAGAGGCAGAATACCGGTGCTGCTGATAAACCGGTTAGTGCGAGAGTTCGTGATTTTATTAATCTAGACACTCCAGTGTTTACCGGATCAGACCCCAAGGAGGACCCACAAACATTTATTGATCAGATTCATCGTACATTGCGGGTTATGCATGCTAGTGATACGGAGGCAGTAGAATTGGCTTCTTATCGGTTACGGGATTTAGCGATTTTATGGTATGATAGTTGGGAGAGATCTAGGGGTCCGAACGCTCCTCCAACCGTGTGGAAGGAATTTTCTGAGGCCTTTCTTCGTCACTACTTGCCAGCTGAGATACGACGAGCTAGAGCTGATAAGTTCTTGAACCTTCGACAGGGTAATATGAGTGTACGAGAGTATAGTATACAGTTTGATTCTTTAGCAAGGTATGCTCCCCATATGGTGGCCGAGATGAGTGATAGGGTGCATCTGTTCGTGAACGGGTTGGGACCACATCTGATAAATGAGTGAACAACAGCCTCCTTGGTAGAGGGCATGGATATTTCCCGTATTCAGGCTTATGCCCAGACCCTTCAGGATCATAAGTTATATGCTAAGCTCTCTAAATGTGAATTCTTGCTGAACTCAGTAGCATTCCTTGGCCATGTGATATCTGATGAGGGTATTAGTGTCGACACTCAGAAGATCGATGCAGTGAAGAATTGGCCGAGACCTACAACACCGTCAGAAGTCCGCAGCTTCCTGGGGCTAGCAGGATATTATAGGCGGTTTGTAGAAGGGTTTTCCTCTATATCAGCACCATTGACTAAGTTAACACAGAAAGCTACCAAGTTCCAGTGGTCTGATGCTTGTGAACATAGTTTTCAGGAGCTAAAGAATCGATTGACATCCGCGCCAGTGCTCACTCTCCCAGAAGGAACAGAAGGTTATGTGGTATATTGTGATGCCTTAGGTATAGGTTTGGGGTGCGTATTGATGCAACGTGGGAAGGTGATTGCTTATGCATCAAGACAATTGAAGAAGCATGAAAAGAATTACCCGACTCATGATTTGGAATTGGTTGCAGTAATATATGCTTTGAAGATATGGCGGCACTACTTATACGGCGTCCATGTTGACATCTACACAGATCACAAGAGTTTACAATACATTTTCAAGCAGAAGGAGTTGAATTTGAGGCAGCGTAGGTGTCTTGAATTACTGAAAGACTACGATGTCGAGATATTGTACCATCCCGGTAAAGCTAATGTTATGGCAGATGCTCTCAGCCGTAAGTCAATGGGAAGCTTAATACATATTGAGGCAGGTGGACAAGGGTTGACCAAAGAGCTTCACCAGCTGGCCAATATGAGAATCAGATTGTTGGACTCTGATGACGGAGGTGTTACTGTACAGAATACGGCAGAATCAACTTTGGTAGTCGAGGTAAAAGCACGGCAATATGAAGATCCTACATTAATAAGATTGAGAGAGGGAATTCAGCAGTGTAAGATTACAGCTTTCAAGATCGGACGAGATGGGACACTGTGATACCAGGGCCGATTATGTGTGCCTAGTGTGGCAGGGTTGCGAGAGAAGATTATGATTGAGATTCATCAGTCCCGATATTCTATCCATCCTGGCTCGACAAAGATGTATCATGACGTTAAGGAGCAGTATTGGTGGGATAACATGAAGAAGTCTATCGCAGAATTTGTAGCCCAGTGTCCTAATTGTCAACAAGTAAAGATCGAGCATCAAAAACCTAGTGGATTGATTCAGAATATATAGTTTCCGACCTGGAAATGGGAGGTGATTAATATGGACTTCATTATTGGATTACCTCGCTCTTATCATATGTTTGACTCCATCTGGGTGATAGTTGATCGACTTACAAAATCTGCCCATTTTCTGCCAGTTAAGACAACTTACACGGCTGAAGATTATGTGAAGTTGTATATCAAGGAGATTGTTAGGCTTCATGGTGTGCCGGTATCTATTATATCAGACCGAGGAGCTCAATTTACGGCTAAATTTTGGAGGTCTTTTCAGAAGGGTTTAGGCACACAAGTAAATCTCAGCACTGCATTCCATCCGCAGACTGACGGACAGGCTGAACGTACCATCTAGACGCTTGAAGATATGCTACGAGCATGTGTTCTAGATTTCAAGGGGAATTGGGATGACCATCTGGCACTTATAGAATTTGCCTACAATAATAGCTACCATTCCAGTATTAAAATGGCCCTGTATGAGGCACTGTACGGGAGGAGATGTAGATCACCAGTTGGATGGTTCGAAGTCGGTGAGACAGAATTATATGGGCCAGATTTGATTCACCAAGCCATTGAGAAGGTGAGAGTGATACAAGAGCGACTGAGGACGGCACAAAGCAGGCAAAAGTCTTATTCCGACGTCCGACGTCGTGATCTGGAATTTGAGGTTGGTGATTGGGTTTTCTTGAAGATCTCGCCGATGAAGGGTGTTATGCATTTTGGGGAGAAGGGTAAGTTGAGTCCGCGGTATATTTGGCCGTACAAAATTCTTCGACGAATTGGATAGGTTGCTTATGAGCTAGAATTGCCATCCGAATTGGAATTTGTACACCCAGTATTCCATGTATCTATGTTGAGGAAATGTATTGGAGACCCTTCTCGGGTCATCCCTATCAAAGATGTACAAGTTACAGAGGATCTATCATATGATGAAGTGCCAGTGGCTATATTAGATCGACAAGTCCGCAAGTTGAGAACAAAGGATGTAGCTTCCGTGAAAGTATTATGGAGGAACAAGAATATAGAAGAAATGACATGGGAAGCATGAGAGGAGATGAAGTCTAAATACCCTTACCTATTCCAGAGTGAAGATAACGAGGATGCCGAGGGAAAGAAGGACGCATTATAAGGTGGAACGGCTCTATGAGTTAAGCAATAGCTTGTGAATACTTTTTTTTAATACAAAATGGTGATATGCAGATAATGTACATATCCATAATGCTTTGTATAGTCTTGTAAGGCCATAGGTTGGGTTTAACTGCTTGCAAGTTTGGCTAGTGTCCATTTTATAGGGGAAGCTCAGCCAGAAATTTCCGTCGGAATCCACGATGAGTTAGACACCACATAAACCCTTACATTCGAGGACGAATGTTCCTAAGGGGGAGAGGGTGTTACAACCCAAATTCGCGTACCTTAGATCACGCCGTAAGTTAGTCGACGTAAATCCAAGAAGTTATTATCTTTGAGATGATAAGAAGTTAATCCTATTGGTCTTAAACGATACAAGGGTATATAAGAGTGGTTAACAAGTATTAGAAGTTAAACGAATCAAGGATTTTGTAACCCGTATTTTCGGGTAACACTAGAGGTGATTAATTGTCCCAAGAGGTCATGTTTTAATGTATTTGAATCATATAATATCCGTATCATAAGTCTTGAAGTCAAGCGAGTTATGAAACAAAGTCGTTAAAAGTTGTCGCAACTTACGTTTATAATTTTACTTAAACTTTAGGTCAAATGTTACTGCATTTTACTCCCAATGTGCTTAGAATTATGGGGTTATCTACCTTTCAAATTGAAGATCTATGAGTCTAGTTTCCAACGCATTAAACCGTTCGTCGATACGATCTCGGAATAGAGAGATATTTGCGTTTTTGTGAGAGTGCGCCAAGCAGCTCTCTACGGGGCCCACATAGGCGGTTTAAGAAATATGGATATATATAAGATACCTCAACCCCGTTTTATGTCATTATTTTTCAGTATATTCAGACCTTATAACCCTAAAAACACTCTCTCAAGGTTCTCTCATGATCCAAGACCCAAACAAAGGGCAAACAACACAAATCAAATGTCGGGAATCCCGTGGCGCTAGTAAGTTTCTTGTTCTTCTTGTTGTTGCTGATTTTTTTGCTGTTCCAGCTCGTGTGGGAGCTTGTTTTAAGTGTTTTATGTCCTGTAAATACACCTTCAAGTTTTTAATATCAACCCTAGGTGATTTCAAGTTTTCTAAAGTAATTCTAGTGCCGAAAAACCCGAATTAATTGCTAGTTTCGCTTCCTTGTTCTTGTGGCAGAATTGAAGGGATATTTCGTGGAAAATTAAGGTCAAATTGGAGTTGTTCTTTCTGTTGAAAGGTAAGGAACCTCTTACTCTATATATATTTAAGATTATCTAAGTTGCAGCTAAGTCGTTGAAGCTAGAACTTGTGAAATATATATCTAAAGGCTTGGTAGTAATGTTGTTGGTTGGTGGACTGTTTTGGAGGCTCAATATGATTATTAATGATGTTGTTTGGGCTGTTTGGTGCTTGTATTGACTTGTGGGAAGTCATATAAATAGGGGAGGTGCTGTCTGTTTCATCGTAAAATAGGTTGTGGTCGATACATAATAGTTACGACGCTTAAACGATAATGATAGTGCCATTTCTCTTATTGTAGACTAAGGAGTCATGACATTTGCATAGTTTGAGGTTGGGCAGTATATACAAGGTATGTGAGGCTATCCCCTTCATTCTTTTGCACGACTCCGATTGTACATAATGTAATGAATGAGCTCCCAAAGATACTCTACTCTTAGAAGCTAGCAGTACTTACATTGCTGCCCTTCTTATGAAACGATTGATATTGATGTTACTTCTCTTATTCTTATATTATCAATGTTGTTGATAGTTCCTGATTCTTATAATATTATTGATGAAGATTTAATCCTAATAACGTGTACGAAGGATACCGAACTTACGTCACTCTGAAAGGTTCAAAATGTGATTCCAATGAGTCCAGCATGCATCATATATATGTATCTATTTTACTCTACCGAGCCGCGCTATAGTTGGCCGGGTACGACACCTATTGTGCAACCACTGATCAGTTGGGTTTTACCGAGCTCCACGTGGTCGGGTATGATTCTACCGAGCCCTATGATGGCCAGGTACATTTTACCGAGCCTATTACGGCCGGGTACGATATGATGATGGTGATGCCCACAAAGGCGTATGTTTTAAAATTTTATGTATATATATGTATGTATCATGTGTTTTATGTCAGTAGCCCTCAGAGATACCCAGATGTCACAGGTTGTATATTCCCTATCCATGTTTACATTACTGTTCTTACTTATGCTTTCCTGCCTTACATACTCAGTACTTTATTCGTACTGACGTCCCTTTTATTTGTGGACGCTGCATGTCGTGCTGCAGGTCCTGATAGACGGGTAGACGCAGCTCCCCCACCACAGTAGGCTGTCCAGTTCAGCGGTTATTGGCGAGATCCCTTCTCCGGACTTGCCGTGGTCTTGGTATGCATTTTTGTTATAGACATTATGGGTATGTCGGGGCCCTGTTCTAGCAATGTTGTAGAACTTATGTTCCTTTAGAGGCTCATAGACAGGTGTCGACTCATGGTAGCTCGTACCTTATATATAGTTTCTTGACAGTCTTGTCGTCCCATGTTATGTATGTTCATGACATTATCTTTCATTGTTGGATGTTCATGATCCATGTCTACCATTTATATTGATCTTGTCGGCCCTTAAAGATAATAAGGAAGGTTAGATAAAATGTACGTTGGTGCTCGGCAAGTATGGCCCGGGTGCTAGTCATGACCCTCCAGTTGGGTCGTGACAACCTGTCTCCTTCTGTTACTATTATATAGCCTCCTCGAAGCAAGGAAGGGAAGGAGGAGGAGAAGCATAGATAATTAGGGAAGCGATGTAATTGTGAAGACTAGCATAGAAGTTACTAACTTTTTTTTATGGAAGCCGAGACCCCTCCGTGACGTGGTCTTAGACTGGTTAATCGCGATGGACCAGTATTTCAAACTAAAAGAAATTTCAGACCCGTAGCGGGTACGTTTCATTACCACGAAGTTAAAGAAAACAAAAAGGCAGGTTTATGGTGAGCACATGTACGACAGAAGAGGGATCTGGAGGAGAAGCTCTACGAAGAACAAGAAGTTCTGAAGTTTACGGATTAACTTCTACCGGGTTATGTCGAAGCGGAATTCAAAAATAAGTTTAAGAATCTGAAACAAGGTTTTAAAAAAAATTCTATGAGAAAGTACATGAATGAGTTTAACCTATTATCTCTACGATGTACAGTGAAGGAGAAAGACAAAAGGCAATATTTGAGCTGACTTTTTGAATTGCATTTGTCTTTTCAGGACAGCATAAAAGGAGCAAACCGTATTGCTTTAAGGGTCGAAGGACCTACTACTTGAGCCAAAAAAAAGAAAGTGAATGAAAGAAGCGAAGCTAAGAGTCAAAATATGTCATGGAGAAGAGCTTACTTATGAGCAAAAGGGGAGGATGAAGTCGTAGGCGATTCGGTAGAGGAGATAGAGTTGGTAAAGATGACCAGCAGAAGCCTCAATAGAGGAAGAATTCCGCACGAGATAACAAGGGACGTTAAGGAAGATGTGGTAGAGATGATAACCATCACGTGTGCCAATGAGATGGAAATTGACATTGAAATCCCTCTTCTGGTTTTAATATGAATTGACTCCACTTTGGTCACTAGCTCCGTAGGTCCATATGCAACTTCACTCAACACTAGTCACTCTGGCCGAAGGTTAGCAAGCCTGCTCCCAATTCAGCAACGAGGTCAGCTCCATCTCCTCTTTTCTACTATTCATCCTTGACCTTCTTTCCGAGCTCGTTAATACCGGAACACCCGCCATGAAGGTCACTTAAAGTAACCTTCTCGAGCTTCGCCCTTTGTATTGTACCGCCTGGAAAAAGGTTCGCTAGCCTTTTTCTTTCCCTGCACCTAAAAGTTGCCTTAGTTCCTTTTTTAAAAAAGAGACCCAAGCTTAAAGGCAAGGCTTCTATGCTTCTCGATCTTTCTTGATGAAGAGAATGGCATACTTAGGTCTCAGGATGAGATTCTGAAAGAGTAACCGCAATATCAGATGAAATTATTCATTGATTCCTTTTACTTGAGACTGCTACTTGTATTTCCTTTACTACCCTTTCTCTCTCCTTAGTTGCTTCTTGAGCCAACAAAGTTTTTTCTTGTCTTTCCTTGCTACATTCAATCAACCAGAAAAGGAGGATTGAGCAGTGTCTTGGGAAATAAGACAACACTTGATGGGAATTGAGGACTAGTATAGAATGATAAACAGTGAAATTCAGTCACCCTCTTCGCTTTCTTTTCTTGAGAAGAATGCTCTGGTCTAGCATAAATGCCACTAGGTCATCTATGAATTGCACCTGCAAGAATAAAGAACAAAAGACTGGAAAACTAAAAAGAAAGCCATGCTGTCTGGTGGATGAAGTCTACCTTTGTAATGTCAGGCTAAAAAAGGGGGGATAGCACTAGAGAGTCGAGAACTTTCACTGCAACTAAAGAGGCTCACACCTTACATCAAACTAACATATCAAAAGAAAGAACCAAGGTTGATTTCTTTGCAATACAGAACGCAGTTGAAATAGAGATTCGCTTGAAAAGAGAGCAGTACTACAAGAAAGTTGTAAGACAGAAATAAGTCGATTGCTACCATTCTGGAAATCAGAGTTTAAAAGTCTTTCATATGGGAGATATAGCTGATAGATCAAGTGAGCCACCCATGATCACTAAACTCACCAAACCAGCAGCATATGAAAATTTGAATCATATGTTTCTATATGCTTAAGGAAAATCGGATTTGCAGAGTAGGATACGAAAGTTTATTTATATACAATGGAAATCCCCTATAATCCATGGACGGCCAGTGGACTTCATAAAAGAAACCAAAGAAAGGTCCGCGACAAAGTTGTCCCCTCCCTCCATATCTCTACTTATTGGCTGGGTGCAGATAACGCTGTAATAATAACAAAGCTAGATAGAGACACTGTTCGTTCAGAATTAATTCAGATGTTGAGGACCCACGAAAAAATCCACCTTATTCATGCTCTGCATAGCAACTTGCCTAGTCAATATTATATGTCTATGCTAAACTTGGTGATCTATTTTCATTGCCCCTTTAAGTGTATGTGATATAATCATTCTTATCTTAGAAGAGAAGTATGCATTGTCCCTGCTTAAGTTATTAAGTATTCCCAAAGACGAGGTGATTTTTTTTTATGTTGAAACTTTATGTTAGCTAGGGGACCCTAATCATAAATGGGTTGTTTGTCCCGATGAAAGGGGCGCTCTCGTTCTAATCGCTCTGGTGCATAAGTTGAATAATTGCTTTATGCGTTCATCTATCTTTCAGGAGCAGTCGTGCGGTTTTCCCAAAGATCGTCGTGAGTTCTTTGCCAAATTAGGTGGAGTGGGGAATATTAGAACTATTTTCATCTTGAATCTAGCACCCTCACAAGGTACTATTACTCATAAAAGAATTTTACAAAAGCTAGCACCCTTGGTGCGTGATAGATACGTAATAGCCTTAGTTTAATCCTTTTTAAAGATACAAGTTTATGACCAAAATTTAATTTATTGTTCTATTACGGAAGTAGGGATCCCACACGCTGGGTTAATCACTAAGGTCTTATACAATTTTATGTTGGATGATTTCGACCGGGGATTTATACAGCTATACCCTAGTCTTTCTTATTATCGTCACTTCGCTGACTGTTACGTATTATTTCCATTGTTTAGTGTCCAAAGAGAGCAGCAGTGTAAAGAAGAAATGAATAGTATCCTCTTAGAGTTAGATCTTGATGGGGATATCACAATTATTCTACCTGGTGGGGGGTGGCCATGTGACTCGTGATGGGCGTTTGATTTTTCTAAGTCGAGATTGCAGTCTTCACGTTGTCGAACAGTCAACATTCTTTCTTTAGTAAAATATGTAGTCAATATGTTTTATACAAAAAGGAACCCATGCAACGATAGGAAATCCTTTTTCTTAGAGAGCCAATGCCTTAAGACAAACCCTAATAGCAGTTGTCACCTACTTCATTTAGTTGTGGTTCTAAAAAGAATATTTAGCTTGGTATATTCCATCAAGAGAAAGCCATATTTATATATAGAAAGCAAAATAGAAATTGTATACAGGTGCTTACACTTTCCTTAGGATTCTAAGACCCGATCACCCGTCAAAGAAATATCCTTATGTCTTAAGTCTAAAGCTCCGTAGCTTGTGTCGCCTATATAGGGTAGAAAAGAATGCTTTGCATAAACATCTCACTTTCCAAGACAAAAGGAACGAGGGGAAGAATCGACGAGGCGAGTGTTCTCGAAGAAAAAATCGTGATGGAAAAAGCGTGAGGAGAATTCTAAACTCGAGATATGAAAAATAAAAAGACTCCTTGGGAGATGGTATTCTTTGTTTTAGGTCTTGAAAGATTTTTCTATCGATTGAAGTTATTATGCAGGCTGACTAAATCTCTTCCTAACACATTTTGGGGCTGTGAAGAGAGCCCAGTTCTAGGCCCTCTTTTAGGAAGAAAAAAATGGTACAAAAGAGGACTTGGAAGTATATATACTACACAAATTGATGATGGTTTATCATCATCGGAAAAATGATCAGTCTAGGTCGAGATGAATGGAAGATGCTTCTAGAACTAGCTTTTTATAGGTTCTATCTTAGCTTGAAGGATAGAACAACCAATGTTACACCCCCAAATAATATGGATTCAACTCAGTTACTATTTGACAAAGAACCTAACGGAATTTAACAAGCAGTAACCGGAATAAAAGTTTTCCAAAATGGTGTCAACCGGTAATAGAATGTAGCTAGATAACTGATGCCACAACATCCTAAATATGTACGATGGAGTTCATGGTATACTAACTTAAACTTCAAGGTCATATAGTGCTACAGTGAACATCAATCAACTATCTAGCTCAAGATTTGCCTCACGAACTACTAACACTAATATTCGCGTACCCTTTTTTTGTGTTATTTCATCATAGGCTGTTGGAACTTTCTTCTTAGCGCTACGTGGGAAGAGAATTTATCTATTCAGCCCCCCCCCCCCCCCCGACTTCAATTACAAACTCTTACTTCTCGGTCTAACTTGGACTAATTCCTTAGCAGGCAAGAAATTCCTACTAACCAGACAGAAAGTAAGTTTCCACTCACTACCAAAGCGTTGTCGCACCTCGACTATTTTTGGCGTAACGAGGTTTTAGTGTTTACGAGGGCACTCCTTAGCCAGATTCAATCACAAGGGTCAATCAAGCCTTTCAAAACTAGTGAAAATAGTCATCACAATCTGAGTTCCTACTTTCAACGAGACTTTCTTACCTTCTCAAACTTTCTCTCCTTCACTAGGAAAGTTATCCGGTAAGCAAGATCTTTGATTGATATGCCTGAATAAGGTTGATCAATGGTATCTGCTTGGAGCTTCATATATACCTTAATTGAACTGCCCCGCTCTTAGCTCGGGTTATTGCTTAATGAGGCATCCCTTGTTTGATCTTAAATTGGACTAAGCGGAATCCTTACTGTGGAAGTAGACCTTGTCATTCGTCTCCTTTGATGCCATTGGATAAGTACACTAGGGATGGAATGCTCTTTTATCATGTATGTGGATTACTTAGTCGATTACCTGATTACACTAGTCTCATAGCCATCTCTTTAGCGTCCCGCCATTCCTTCTTGTTAACACATAAATCGAACTCATTCTAAGGTAGAGCTCTTAGAGTCCTACTTAAAGTGAAAGGTAGTTCTTTAGTTAAAGCAAGAAGCGCAGAAACTGAGGAAAAAAACCCTATGTTCTTAAGCGGGATGGGAATAAAGGCTACTAAGAGCATATCTCACGACCTAAGTACTAAGTAACCTTAGAATGGGGATGCCAATCTTATATAGAAAAGACCACTATCTAAAGTAACCTTGCAGGGGGGCTGCGTATAGCATTCTAACTTGTAGACTATAGTGACTTGTAGACTTGCTTTGCTGCAAAAAGCTCAAGTGAAACCCTATTAGAACTGTGAGCCTCACCAGTCTACTACTCGACCTTAAGTAACTACAGTTAGGAGGATCCATCCAATAGATTAATGACTTGCTTGGGTCATCTAAGAGGTAAGGCCTCCTCCGATTGACCCTAACTTTTATTATTGAGCTAAAAGAGTTTCCTAGCCCTTCATGTTTACACGTTGATCCCTCTATGATGGAATTCTTCTTCCTCTCCGACTTTATGACATTATTTTAGCAAAAGCTAGTGATTAGCTGACAGTATCGTATCTCGGCTAATGACCGACTCCACTACTTAAGATTGTCGAATCTAATCTACCTTTGATGACCTAGCTTCTGGTATTTGAACCAGTTACGTCGATTGCTGAACTTGACTTTACTTTGACGCGTTGGCCTTTCCCTATATCTTAATTAATCGGAAGAGTCAGTGGCTATCCTGTACAGGAAGAAAGCAACTTTTTCCAAAGCAGCGGGGCCTCGCTCGAATCACTTATGTAATTTTTTTATGTAATAACCCTCCTTTTGAAAGCCTAAGTAGTAACCTTTATAGAGATAGTGCATCAAAAAAGATCTTTCAATCAGAAAAAGGGAAAGAAAGACCGGCCAAATAAAGACAAAACATACAAGAAAAGTGCCAGACTCCGTACAGAAGCTGACAATTTGTAAAGTCAAGATTAGCGGGAACATCTGCCCGAGCGAGTTCAAAATGGGCATTTTCGACCAGTTTTGAGTTTAGGAGTCGGATTTTAAGACTCAGAAAAGGCATCACCCTAGCTAGGAACTTAAGTAGAAGAATAAACCCTTAAAGAGTAAGGTAAGGCCTAAAACCTATCATTGACCGAATAGCGAACTTAGCTCCAAAGCTTGAAGTGAAGGCTTTACCTTTCCTTTAATCAAATCAATGCCAGAGAATACATCGGAAGCTAATTAGTGCGTAGGCAGCGCTGCGCTAATCGATCTGATCCAGGTCATAATCTTTATGGGATTCCCGATTCTAAGTCGGAGAATGCCCATGAATAGGGTCTTATTACAGAATCCGCAGTTTTGAAAGTAGCCCTAGACAGATCATTGCTAAGAGGAGAGCAGGGAATTTCTTGCTAATCGGGTGCTAGCCCATTGCTAGAACTTCCAGCGCTAAGGTGGTTGGTGTTCTTCGAACCTTTTGGTATGTATTGCCCCCTAACTATAGATCAGATCCACCAGACAAGAAACTCAATTCCGCACTGCTGCTGAGTCGTCGGACTTATCCACCTCGATTACCTGATTGCACTAGTCTCATAGCCATCTCTTTAGCGTCCCGCCATTCCTTCTTGTTAACACAGGAAATCTAACTCATTCTAAGGTAGAGCTCTTAGAGTCCTACTTAAAGTGAAAGGTAGTTCTTTAGTTAAAGCAAGGAGAGCAGAAACTGAGGGAAAAAACCTATGTTCTTACGCGGGATGGGAATAAAGGCTACTAAGAGCGGAACTCACGACCTAAGTACTAAGTAACCTTAGAATGGGGATGCCAATCTTGCGAACTTCTTTAGTAGGGCGGAGGTGAAAATTGGTGTAAAAGATGCTAATTCGACTTTCTAATAGACTTGTTAGTTCCGCAGCTCGGGGAGAAAGTTCCATAATTCAATTCAAGTATTTGTTGTACCATTTTAGAGAGAATTTGAGTTAAGAGACTAATCTAGAAAAAAGAAAGTGACCAATCATTCTGTGGAGGCGGCAAAGGGCTTGTAAGGCTTTGAAGCCAAGCAAGCAGCTATTAGAAATAAGTTTAAGCTATAAAAGTATAAGGGGAGAAAAGAAATTACCTAGGAGGTATCTTATTTTGAACACAAATGATATCAAACCTCAATTTCTTCTTTTGAATACTACTAATAGATAGTCTTCGGGAGAGGGGATGGTTGCATACCTACTATAAGGGGGATGCCCCACTTAATCTGTCTCCAACTAATTTCATTTTAGTTTTGTTGTGGGACAGAGCTCCTTTTGATTTTGTTTTATCTCAGTCAAACTCTATTTGCTAAGTAGAAGCATATTTAACGCTTCAGCTGTGAGCTCTGTGCTTGAGCAGCGACTAAGCAACATCTAATCTTTCTTAACACTTTGTACGCTTGAAGGCCCCTCTTCTATAGAAGGGTACAAAGACGGAGTCTTTGATCCAACTCTTTTTTATATAAATAAATGAAAATCCATAAACCGGGGAATCCATCGGTCGGGTAACAATTATTTCTAGTAGCACCCACGACAAAATGTCCGGAATATACATCTGTTTCTGGGATGGAGGCATGCATACTAAAACAAACATCAACTTGGAAACGCCATACATAATATTTTAAAGAAAAAGAATGAATATGCCTGTAGAGGACCCTACTCGAAATAAGTTTTTAAGGTTTTACCTTAAGAGAAGTCTGGGATCAGGACTTGTTTCAATAGCCTTACGGAGGAGTGAAACATCAGGCAGAATGGATACCGAGTTTGGGGGGCAGGTTATAGCTTTCGAGCGAGAGAACTCATCAACGATTGGTGCAAGATTGACCACTCAGCTATCCAAGTTATGTAAAAGACAAATTTTGAAGATTTTCTCTGCCTCATGAGGGCACACTTTGAGTCCCAAACTTTCTGTCTGAAGCAAATGCTGGATGTCCAAGATGGTGGTTTGGAACATCTAAGAGGACACCTGATCCACGTTATCTTCCCTTGGTAAAGAAGAATTTCAAATTTAAATGAATCATTTGATCAAACAAAAAAAGTACTTGGGCCTTAGAGGCAGTGGCTTTGAAAGAGAAGGGAATAGGAAGACCAGGAACAAAGTCACTCGACCAAAAGAAGGTCTTTTTTGAGTTCAAAGCGAGGAGCCACACAAAGACAAATTACAATTGCAAAAGCCTACTATAAGAAGCATTTTTACTTTAAAGAGGGGCAAAAGAAAAGCAAAGGAGAGAAAAAAGTGGAGCTTAACATATATAAATTGGTTACACACTAAAGGAAAGATAGATTCTAGTTACCCTACCCGACTACACAAGACATTCTACATATGGTTAACAAAAGAGTCATTGGTTATTGGACTCAAGATAGAGATGAGCTGACTAGGATCATAAGGTTAAGATAGGTCTAGGCTTTCTCTCATGGACCTTTTTATATTATATTACGATATACGACCGTTCGCCTTTTCATCACTTTGGCCTGGAGCAAGTCTAGGGTGTAGGCTTGCTTCGCATAGTCTCGGGTCGGTGGTAACTAAATCTAGAGAGAAGAAAATCCTTAGGTTGACCAAGGATAGGAAATCTACTCTATCCAGTGATGCGGGAAAGGTTGTTGAGAAGGGGACATGTGATCAATTTGTTCTTCTTTCTAACCAATCCATTGCGTGTCACGTCACCCTATCCATAGAGGTAGAAGGCATATGCTCATGTCTAAAATCTTTCCTACCAATCGTATAGTCAAGGTTGAGTGCCTCTCTTTTTTGATGATCGTGTCACTTCTCTTAAACTATAGCTTCAAGCTACAATTGATGCAGGAACAAACCACTATAAATAGGTATCTCTACGCGTAAGAATGAATATATGACTAATTAAAATACATTAACCCGACAAAAGTTGACCATGTAGGGGAAGTTACTAATGAGCAGGGTACCTTAGCTTGAAACATTCCTTTAATAAGTCCCCCACAAAAAACGCCCCTAGAGCTACTCCTTCACAGAAGACTTGCTAGAATAGCTACCACCTTTTCTCTTGACTTTCCTTTGCCAAATAAATCCCACGTATGAAGCTCTCAGATTATGTACGACTCAATTAAACAAGCCAAACCAAAGGCTTTTTTCAAAAGCATCAGTAGATGCAGAAAGAGATCCTATTCCCTAAGGCCTTTGTTATCGCTTTAAACTTCCCTATTTCCCATAGGAAGCCCATCTTCAAATCTACTCTATCAACAAGCTCTAGCTCTAGGGCTTTGTAAAAACTATCTTCTTTATCATGCGATACGAGGCATCCAAATCTACATTCCCATCCCTTTCTGAACCCAATGAGACATCCATCTCAGTCGAACCAAACTCTGGAACCCGTCCAAATTTGAGGCTGCAACTTACGATTTAATCGGTTAAAAAAAGGTTTAGCCATAAAGATTCTGTTTAAAGAGAGTTCTAACGTTGGGGCGATGGCATATAATTACCTTAAAAGGGGATGCCCTCCCCGAGACTTCCTCAGTCATAGTTTTTCTGCTTGATAGACTAACAAATTACTAAACAGAATTCCCAGATTAACCATTAATCGTTCCTTACGAGCCACATACAGGGAAACTTGCATGTGTCGCTCTGACCGGGGACCCCGGTATACTGTACTAATATCTGTAGGTTCCCGTAATTCGAGTGAGATTTTCATGGCGCAAAAGCAGATATGGTATGGTATTCCCTAGTTTCCTGTATTGGTTATGTTCTTTATATCTCGTCTAGCAGTAACTAATTGAGCTCCATTTGATCTCCCAGAAGCGGAAGCTAAATTAGATGCAGGCTATAATGTAGAATATGTGCAGGATGCAATCCGTAATAGTTCACTATTGGCGGAGGTCACTAAGTAAGATAAGGCAAGAAGCAAGGGCGCAACAGCTGTACGAAGTTGATCGTTAGTGCTTGACTAATAAGATAGAAAGAGCATTTCTTGCTTGTTTAGTAAAGTCTCGCTTTTTGATAGCAGTAGGTGCTTGCTAGGGCAGGGCACTTTTCTTTTTTCATTCGAAACTAACAAGTGTTAGGTTGGGGATTTCTGCCTTGTAATCAAAAAGGGTGTTGGGTAAAGAAAACTCTTTCCTTGGAGGAGCACGGGCTTAGTCAAGTAGAACCGGGTTGTGCTGCTTGATTCTCCGATTGAAAACAAAGCAGTGGAGCTATGCCGATAGGACTGAATATGCATTAGAATGGTCAATCCCTCCCCTATGACACCAAAAACATTAGGCCGAACTTCTAAACCGCCCGCTTCCATAGAACAATATCGTGGCAACGTAGAACTAAGTTGTCATATTAGATCCTTGGGAACCATCACAAGTACGGCCGGCCTATATATATATGAATGAAAATGCCGTGTCATCCAGCGGAGCCTAGAAGAAGGTGACTGGCGCAGACAACTCACTCATTTTCAATAGAAAAGAATAGCCAAACCAACCCAGCTGGTTAGTCAATCTTAGAGATCTTATCGGCCGGGAAACCGGAGACGTACGACCACGGTCCCGGCCTTACCAGCACTGGAGGTGTATAAATCAATGAACCCATGAAACCAACTTTCTTTTATGACAAAATAAATGAAGACTAAGCGGTCACGACAACTTGTTGATATTGATCGAAGAGTTTGATAGAGTTTAGCTGACTGAATCCATCCATAAACTTAGACCGCGGTAACCTTCGTAACCAAAGCGTCACGACAACATCCAAAGGTGACCTTTGGATTCTTAAGTAGGGGGCAAGGAGGAGCACGTAGGAATGCCGACCACTACATAAGCCACTAGTGGCTGAGAGAAAGTGAGCAGCACCTTGTATAGGTTGGGAGGAGCTTAAAGAAGCAAGCCACTATCAGAGAAAGCCATTGCGCGCTAGCCTAGCTAGCTAACATTTTTCAGCTGGATCTTATGTTAGTTGTAGCCCGCCTTCACTCCTTCTCTCACTTTTTAAAGATTTTTCAGTATTTTCTTAAGATGACCTGGTCGAGAGAGTACGATACATCGGTGTAAAAGATTAACTTTTTCCTGTAAGCTTGGTTTACTTGACCGAAGGGTGCAGTAGAACCCGAAGGAGAGGAATAAATACCTGGTCTATAATTTTGACAAAAAGAGGACCGCTATTGGGAAATATCTTCTTCCTTTTTGTCGTCATCAAAGAAGTTGACGTCCGGGGCTTCCTCTTTCCCTTTAAAATAAAACCGGTGAAGTCCATGTAAGGCATTGAAAGAAACCCTTAAGAAAGATGTCCCTCACTGCAAAACATATTTCCGCTAGATGGCAAGCCCCTCTTTGACATTGATATAGAACACATAAAGGGGGAGAGTCACAATCTTCCTTATTTCCTAACAATAAAATTCTTTTTTTTTAAAGGACAGTAACAATGTGATATTTCATAGTTAAGCAAGAAACTGAAGCCTCTCTTTTTATTTATGATGTACCGGCTTAAATTCACTTTCACTTTAGGAAAGGATTTCTTTCTCCTCAAAGTAGGTGTTCACTCCGCAGCACGAGCAAGTCGAGATGCGACGTCGATCTTATCGGTTGGGGTCATTCTCCCATTGCAGAGCTTGAAGCAAGGGTCAGAACATTAGGCGGGGGCCTTTGTCGATAGAGCTAAAGCGGTCATTCATTAATCCACCCACGACATACTAAGGAAAATGGTTGATCCAACTACAGAATAAATACAGACATAAACATCAAAAATACCGCATAGAGTGCCCTCTCTAAAAAGCTGCCCTCCAGCATTCGTCCTTCAAAGTACCCATTAATCATCCAACACAACCAACTATTCATAAAAGAGAAATGAATTAAAGAAATCAGTGAATGAAATAAGAAGATTAAAAAAAGGCCTAGGAACGAGCAAAGAGGATTGGGTTCCCCACCTTAAAGTACCGAGCATTTTAGGGGTCTAGCTCACTGATATAAAAAAGCGTAAGACTCAATCCAGTCCCAAGCGTCCCTGGATTGAATCCTTAGTTAGAGAGAGGGGCTAAGGCTATGTAACGCTATGGGAACAACCTTTTTTGTCCATTTTCAGCTATGCTATATAGATGGGCTACCCTATGAAATAAAACATCATATGTAAGTAAGTAGCATCTAGAATAGAATCCAGAGCAGCTAAGAAAAAAATCGAGTAGCTTGCGGGCCGGTCGTCATTGCACACTAGCTGGTCAGTGGGGGTAAGAGAGTGTTCCGTTGGTGTTCTCAGTCTCAGTGCGACCTTGCTTGGTCAACAAGGGGATCAAAATGAGCGAGTTCTCGTCCCATACTCAAGTCTGACTTCGATCATCATCTGCCATCTGCGCAAGATGGATTTGGCTTCGGCGATTCACCATTTTAAACACGAGAGAACACTATCAGCACAGAACCAACAAAGTCCGGTTTTGTTTCAACCGTAGGTATTAGTGAATGAATAAAGAAAGTAGGTATATGTTAATAAATTCATTAATTATTAATGCCAATGTCGGCCAATAGGCTTAAAAAAAAAGAAAATGGAAATGAATGTTGGAGTCTCCTTACTTCTCAGCCCTAAGCTAAGTCTTCCTCAATGACCGATCACTTTTCACCATATTCCAGTAAAGCCTTAAAGACAAGGAAAGCTTTCAAGCTAATAAGCTACTTAAGAAAGAAACTAAAGAAAATAATTTAAAAGACAGAAAGGAAAGAGTATAAAGAGAGATACAGAAAGGTTGAAAAGCAAGGGATAGGACAGTAATAGGATGGCATTTCCCGTATGAATTGATTAGGTATAGGTGGAAGGGGATGAAAGCTGCTGCATAAGTAATGTAATAATGGCTAAGGGATTTATTTTTACCTATTCGAAAGGAAGAGTGTGCCATGGTGAAATGCAACACATAACAGAAAGCAAGGAAGGTGAAACAGTGTTGGCAAAATCAAATACAGAATGTCCCGAGGGGGCATTGTTGAATAAATTTACTTCGGTTTGATTTCTTGAAACACAAGTGGATCAGAATAATAGAACTAATAATTGAATAAATAGAGAATAAAGATAATATTTGAGAACTAGGGAAAGGAGAATAAGCCTCTCTAAGGGAAGAAGACCTAGCCCAGCTTTCTTTCTAAGACATCAAAAACTGCCGGCTTTCAACGCGTCGGCTATCCTTTCACCGATCGGTCAGTTATGGTAGACTCTGCTGGGTAGAAGCCCGAATATCATTAAGAATATCTTAATATTTTTTATTTCTGTGTGTTTTTTTTAAATAATGGAAGGTAATATATGAATAAGAACATATAGCATTCTGCTAGAGAGAGGGGGCGCTAGCCCCGGTACAAAAGTATAAGGTCCACCAGTGCACACAATTATTCTGTTATTATCTCCTGCTTGTTTAACTACTCCTCGAGACATTTCTGCTGATGGGCCCTTGAATTATAGTAGGAGCAACCTCAATTATCGTACCCAGGTGCCGGTCTCTAGAAGCTTCTGGAATGTTCAATTTGTATGGCCTCAGTGATGAGAATATTTGTGTACCACTTCTGATGATGCATGCATTGGGCACAAGTATATGTCAGTTCCGTAGATTAAGGGTTTCAAGGACTCATGAGTTGGTGATTTGTCACCAGGCAGCACATTACACATTAGCAGATGGATGCTATAAATTCCTCCGAAAATCATAAAATATTGTACGGCCATACAATATACTCTAAATTCTCGTTGTCGAGGGAAGTGAATCAACAAATGCATGCAAGGAGGGATGTAATTCAGGAGGTGTAGTTTATCTAAACATTCATCTATAACAAGAACAATAGATTTAGATATTCTGGAATGAGAAACTAGAAAAAAACGAGGTCTCTTGTTTTCAGTTTTTTTTCTTAATCAACCATAAGTGATGACAATTCTGGAAAATTTCAAGGAAGCATGGCTTGCTTGTTAGGCTTTATGTATTTTTTTTTCTATGACCCACGTAGGCATGGTGACCCTACCTTATAAAGTGAAACAATAGAAAAGCAGTAATTAGACTCTTCTCCTAGTTTTATGCTCTATAAAATAAACTTCAAAGGAGAATTCTTTTTATTGGCCACTGTTGTGTTTTCTAATGGACAATTTTAGCCTTCTAAATTGGAACTTGCAGAAAGGGTGAGATACATTGGAATGATGATACAAATAATATTTAATGTTTTGAATTATAAAATACCGCCAACGAGATTGTGTCAACATCATATAATTAGGGACACTTTCTATAATCCGATGTCTTTTCTTCAAATGGACGAACTCTCACAAATAATGCAATAATTAGGGGTGACAATAGTGGAAGTAGCTAGTTTGAAATTTCTTGGGCACTTACCCGCATGATTTGGCTTATCTTTCTTTCCTCCATGAGAAAACACCGCTCAATGAGACAATATAGTCAAGTCAATAGCAGCCAGAGCAAAAGATTGATATGTAATGACAGTTCACCTTCTTGTTCCAACACCTCCATACTAAATAGATTTGGAAATTCTACCGCAAGTGGTTGAAGAGCTATTTGAGTGCACCCAAACAACTCTTCTCGGGCAATGTATAGCTTAAGTTGAGCTCGCACCAAACAAAAAAGAAATAAGCTTCTAATTTCCACAATGGTCTTAGCTAAACCTATAAAATTCAAGTTTGTTTTTATTTTTAATTTTCCTTGCAATTTATAATGCATTAAAGGGACAAAGACCAGAAACTCTTCGTTGAATGTGGCTCATAACCGGTACCGGTGCAGTGAGGTATTCCAGTTGAGATTCCCGAACTTTGATGATTATCTCGTCATATCTAAACTATTGAGACATCAAAGGTTGACGCATACATTCTTTTCTAGCTGGAGATAGAGGAAAATATAAAGATATGGACTTTCAATCAAGATTTTCCTTCCAGCCGATTCCCCAGCTCCTGAATATGTGCTGTAAAACTTAATGTATAAAACCTGC